>NW_005294410.1:0-599 GCF_000412655.1 Myotis brandtii
AAAAAAAACTATGTCAAAGTCTTCAACCCCAATACCTTTGAATGTGATCTTATTTGGAAATAAGGTTTTTGGAGATGTAATCAAGTTAAGAGACTGTCATACCAGATTAGGGTAGGCCCTAAATCCAATGACTGGTGTTCTTATCAGGAGAGAGAGAGTTTGATACTGAAACACACACAGAGGAGAGATGGTCACGTGAAGATGGGGGTGGAAATTGGTTTATGAAGGCACAAGCCAAAGAAGCCAGTAACCACCAGAAGCTAGACAGAGGTAGGGAACACATTTTCCTTAGAGTTTTCATAGGGGATGTGACACCTTGATTTTAGACTTCTTTCCTCCAGACTTGTGAAAGAATAGATTCCATTGTTTTAAGTCACTCAGTTTGTAGTAATTTATTGTAGCTATTCTGGAAAACTAATAGAGAGATTGTCATAACCATAGTGTTTGGAATAGATGGGAAGTGAGCAAGACTGGACACAGGGTGACCAATTAGGAGGCTGGATTGTAATCCAGGTGACAGATTGAAACTGTGGCAATACATAGGTGATGGTGAGAGTTATTTAAGAGGTAGAATCAACAGGATTAGTTATTAGTGATGT
>NW_005294411.1:0-599 GCF_000412655.1 Myotis brandtii
TGACCTGCCTCTTCCTGACTGACTTCCATTAGTGCCTAACTCCAACAATCCTCTAACCTCACTGGGACCCACAATTCTATTCCCTGTCTTTCTCTCCCCTCATATGTTCTACCTTTCCTATAAATGATTAAATACAATCTTAAAATATTAAATGTTCATTTCAATTTGTATGAGATTTATATTAGACCACCAATAAAGAAAAAAACAAGGGCATTCCTGAATCTGAAGTAGGCACTGAAGCTAATATTTAAATTCTCTTAAAAATGAAAAAAACTACTAAGATTTGGCAAATTAAGTGTTACATAAATAATAAAAAAGACTGGAGACGCCCACTCCTCACTGAATGCTTTACCATTAACTTGGAGACTAAGAAAAACTGTTTCAGAGAGAAACGTAAAAACTGGAAAAAGTAACATAATTTTCAGCCTGAGTGACACAGATAAATGAAAAAATAAAGAAAAAAGATCTCCAATGAAAAGGGAACATTTTTCTACTCAGGAAAACAACTTTACCTGCAGCATGTAGTTGATCTGCCAAATCATATAACAACTTAAAGTTCTCGCCACTCTTCAAACCCCGACCTCAATAAAAAAGAAAAA
>NW_005294412.1:0-599 GCF_000412655.1 Myotis brandtii
GATTTTGTGCTCCAGAATAAAATCCCAAACATTTATACTTTATGACCACGTCTCCTCTTCCCTAAGGGCAGCGTGCTGTAGGAGGGAGACTTTGTCCGGGAGCCAGAGAACCCCGGTCCTTGCCCCAGCAGGCACCCTACAGGCTACCAGGGGCTCCTGCTGCCCATTGAGAAAGGGGGGGGTGGTGATCCTCATAACACTGTTTACAGGCTGCTGTCGGTTTAATGAGCTTGTGCAGTAAAAGGAAAGGCATGTGCATAGCATTACATTTCTGTGTAACTGACAGTGATCCTCACTAAGTGAGTTTCTGACATGCCCGGATTGGCACGTGTGCAGGGGTGGGGGCTAGGGGTGGCAGGGGAGCAGCGATTGGCTGGTGGAGAGATGGGAAGAGACAAAAGAGGGAGAAGTTCCAACCCCAGGCCAGGCGTGAGCATCTCGGAGCCCTCTCTGGGAAGCAACCTCTGCCAATAAGTGGCATTGAACACTCAAGAAGTTGGTGGTTCAGGAAGCACTTTAAGACCCAGCTGAACTTAGGAAAATGAAGAGTCTTAATAGACTCTTTCTTTAAAGAAAAAAAGAAGCCGCTGGTGGAAAAT
>NW_005294413.1:0-599 GCF_000412655.1 Myotis brandtii
AATAGAGTGTATCTCTGATGAATGGTGGGACGGTGAGATTTGGGGAAAGATGGAGAAAGGACTACTGCTTTTCCTTATGGGCCCTTCTCTACCATTAGATTTATTGCTATGTGTATGTATTATTTTGACAAGACATGAACAATCATTTGAAAACACATAGAGCATGAATAATTCTATAAACATGAAGCTAATATGGTTATTATTTAAAATGCTATCATATTTAGTGTTATTATTTAGCATATTATTACACATGTACAAAACTTACGAATATTTGTAAAATATTGAAACAATATCGATAAAGTGAAAGTTTTTCTTAATCCACATTCAATCCAGTTCATCACTACGATAATATTCTGTGGCTGGTCTTATGAGACCATATTCTATACACTTATGTTACCCAAATATGTACACAGAGCAGTTTGTATGATTTTGTTTTATTTGTGTGCATAATTTTAACATAAGTAGACCTCTCTGAATATTACCATGCAACTTCTGTTTAACCTAGTAATATGTTTCAGAGAGATGTTTATTTGGTGTGCATAGAGTCATGGTCAATTTCTTCTCATGGTCCATTTCTCCTCATGCTCTCTTCTTTTTTT
>NW_005294414.1:0-599 GCF_000412655.1 Myotis brandtii
CCCCACACACACACACTCACATGCACTCACAGTCATACACTCACACAAACACACTCACACAATCACAGTCACACAATTGCACACATGCACTCACATAATCGCACATGCACACACACGTAATCACACATATGTACATGTGCATACATGCATTCGTACAAATGATCATACATGCACACAATCACACACTTGCACACACTCATCTGTTTGGTGCTGCCCCCACATCTCTACAGGGCCAAATCCAGCTCTTCCCCAAGGGCAGTAACAGGGCTGCCCTCCCAGGGGAGCCTCCCTGGCACTCTATCCAGAATGGACTTTTCTCTCCCAACTAATAGCTGGAGCACTTTGGGCCATTTGTGTGGTAATAGCACGCGTGACTCTATATTATAATCACGTGCCTACGCCTCATTTTCCTCTCCTAGATCACAACCATGATTTGAGTAGAGACAGTATTTTATATATTATTATAGCCCATGCCCAGCGACCGTTGTCACGGGGCCTTGTGCATGAGAGGCGGCCAGTAAGTATCTGTCAAAAGGAGTAATATGATGAGAAAGATGGCAAGAGAAAGCCAGAGGAGAAAGGAGAAATAGAAGAAAGGG
>NW_005294415.1:0-599 GCF_000412655.1 Myotis brandtii
CAATTGAGCTGAGACATGAAGGTGGGCAGATGAAGAGATGGAGGATCCAGAAAGAACGAACCACATTTATAAAAGGCTTCCTGAGGCACAAGGGAGCGTCATCCACCCATAGAGAGGGCCAGGACAGTTGGAGCCTGTGCTAGAGCTAAGCATCTGTGTTAGAGAGGCTGGAGACACAGGGTGGGCTAGACCAAGCAGGAGCTTGTAAGACAGGTAGGATTTTGGTTTTTTCCATGAGAGCAATGGGACACATTTGGGGAGTTGTAACCAGCAGAATGGCCAACTTGTATTTGCTTTATACCAAGATCTCCTTTGCTGCTGAGAATGGATCGGAGCAGGGCAGGTAGGGAAGGTGAAGATTAGTCGGGAAGTGACTGCAGTAGACCCGGTGAGGGATAGATGGTTATGGCTCCACCTGGAGCCATAAGGTAGCGTTAGAAAGGAGGAGATGGATTCAGCATAGCATTGGCAGTGTTGGGAGAGACCCAGGTGGTGCTGAAGGAGAGGGAGATAGTGAGGATGACTCCCAGGTTCCTACTTGCCAGAACAGGGGCCGTGCTCACCAACACTTTAGAGACTGAGACTTAGAGAATGGCATC
>NW_005294416.1:0-599 GCF_000412655.1 Myotis brandtii
AAAAAATCTCAGAGGAAGGAGAAGTTCTTAGAGGAAAAGAACATCACCATCAAAGTTTGTCTCTTTTCCCCTTCTTGCCATGCAGTGATATTTTGGAAGGTAGTGAGCAGGGATGTTACAACACCCAGGTTAGCACAGCCATCGATCTGCAAAGCATGATTAGGTTACAGACTTGTTTTGCCTATGGTAGAAATTGGAATTTCTCATGTATTCTGCAGGAGTGCACATTGCTCCATTTCTTTTGCTGTTGGGGTGAATCTATCTCCAACTTGTTAGATGTTCAGCTTATAGGACAGAGTTCCACGTCCAGTAGACACGGAACATTTCTCAGGGGAGGATATATGTCCTAAGACACTTCTTCCTATCATTTGCTAGCATACCGCCCCGCAAATCTGGTCATTCAGAAAATGTGCACTCATCAAGATTGGATGTAAATTTATTGCATTGTGTGTTCTATGCCCAAAGCAATTCTAGTACAATTCTCTACACAGAAGTGTCCAGTTCACTTTTATGGAAAATAAAATCATTTACATTTAGTACACTTTGACTTGGCTTGATTTTCTACATTGACTTCTTACAACTTTAAGACTGCTGAAATG
>NW_005294417.1:0-599 GCF_000412655.1 Myotis brandtii
CCCCACGCTTCTGATTCAACTTTCTGCAGTGATGCTAATGCTGATGGCCAGTCAGTGGGTCACACTTTGAGAATCTTTGGCTTAGACTACCACCAATATAAATGACAATATGATAGTTTAGGTAATATTAGCATTACTCTTATAGGCAACTGTGCATCACAGATACAATATAGAAAAGTAAGTCCAGGATGTTTAAGAATCAGATTTGTAAAATTGCCATAGCAGAAAGGTGGCTGTTGGCTGCAGAACCTGTAATATATCCCAAATCAAATGGAACATAGGAACAAAGGAGTGGAAAATGGGACAGTTGTTCTGACACCAGTAAAACATACAAAACTGAGTAAATTGAAATATCAATAACCTGAGCTACTAAAGCTCAGAATGTGAAGAGGCAACATGCCCACTGCAACAGAAGTTATTACTCTGGAACCCCATAGCTAGAGTCGCTGTCTCCCTTCTTGCTTTCTTAACCTAATAACCCTCTCGTTACCATCAAGCTCCAAGTTTGAACTTCCTATACAAACTCTGCTATTTTATCTTGTCACCACCAAAAGACATTAGTTATTAATTCTTTTTTTAAAAATATATTTTATTGATTT
>NW_005294418.1:0-599 GCF_000412655.1 Myotis brandtii
CTGCAACCTTGAAACCCTGGGGAAGAGGCGGGTCCCCTGAGTTATTTTCCCAATAACTTTGTGGGAACCACAGAAAGGCTTCATTTCAAATAAACCAACAAAAATCTTTCTTTGGTTTTGGATTGGGGGTGGAGGGACAGATGCTTGTGTTCTTGAGAGGTGCTGAGTCTGGGACCCTAAATGGTGTGGGTCCTGGGGGTCAGAAGAATGGCTCAGATGAGTCGGGCAGAATCCAGGACTCTTGAGGGGGCAGGATTATACCCCATTGGGTGGGTTGGGGTGAGCTTAGAAAGTTCAGTTACTTGTTTGCTAGGGAGTTAAAAGTTGTGCCACTGTCACCTGAGCTGGCATCAAGTTACCTGGGTCCAGGTTTCACTTGAAAGGAGGTAAAGCTGAGCCTGCTCCTGGGCCTCCATCTGCCTGGGGCCTGGGTGAGTCCTGTGGATGTCTGAGGGGACACCACTGTCTAGGAAAAGGCTGGATACCTTAAAGTTAGCTGACTGTGGGAGTCGGAACGAGAGTTAGTGTGTCCCTAGAGACAAAGACTGAGGGGTAAGTGTGCTCCTCACTTTGGAGTGAAAATCAGCAGGTCCCAGAGC
>NW_005294419.1:0-599 GCF_000412655.1 Myotis brandtii
GGATGATTCCTGTCCTGAGTGGGATGGAGCAGGATGGCACGAAATTTCATCATGCAACCAAGAATGGAATACAATTTAAAACTTTTAAATTGTTTATTTCTAGAATTTTCCATTCAATATTTTCAAATTGTGGCTGACCTTAACTGAAACCATGGAAAGGGAAACTGTTGATAAGGGGGCTACTGAACTACAAATTCATGATCTTCAACCTCAGCTAGGCCTGAAATGTTGCCAGGCAGCTCTAATAAAATCTCCTATTCCACTCAGTGGCTATTTCAAACTTTCACCACTCTTATGCCTTCTACACCTCTTCCCCATCCTACCATCACCAACAATTCCTACTCCAGTCATGCATGTTCCACAGATGACTTTTTTCTATATTTTTCTGAGAAAATAAATTTAAATGTAATCATGTAGAAATTTCTCAGTTTCTCACTTGTCACCATCATGAATTTATCTGCAAAACTACTTATTTTTAACATCTTTCCCTCCTGGAGCAGTAAAATGGTTTCCTTCCCTGTGTCCAAAGCTTAATATTTTCATTTGTACTTTGGACTCCCTCCCAACTCTATGATATCACTCCAACAACCAATTTCTCT
>NW_005294420.1:0-599 GCF_000412655.1 Myotis brandtii
TTTCTGGATGACCAGAGGGCAGTCTGGATGGGCAGTCCCCCAGCATCTGCCAGACCAGCCCCCATGTCAGGGAGGTCACCTGCAAGCCGAGATCCTGAGCTACTGCCCTGGAGGAACCCCAAGCCAGCCGAGGGGGTTCTGACAGGGCCCTGGGTGGCCTGGCCAGGCAGCAGGGCCGGGGACCCTCAGGAGTATTCAGCCACCTCTGTTTCCGCATCTCCGCTGCCCTCGCTCCATTCCCTGGAGGCCGTGTTGGCTGGGTCCCTGGGCTGCGGTGCCTTCTCACCTGCTCTTTGTAGGAATATCCACTCATTCTTTCCCTGACCACGAGTTGGGCCCTGGTGCCGGGCCTGCATGTCTCCCACCCCATCCAGACAGTCTCCGGGGCATTGAGGCTCCCAGGGTCTGCTTCCTCCATCCTTGCCAGGGCGTCCCTGCCCTCCTACCCTCCACTCATCCGATACAGGCCCCCCACCCCTTTACTCACCTTCTGCTGAAGTCCTCTTTCAATCAGCACCTTTGACACGTCCAGTGCCGGCTCCCCAGTAATGGTGACTCTTGGGCCCGGCTGGCGCGGCTCAGTGGTTGAGCGTCGACCT
>NW_005294421.1:0-599 GCF_000412655.1 Myotis brandtii
AACTTTACTGACATGTATACCTCCTGTATGCAAGGAGAGACCCAGGAAAACTCAGTAACTCCCCACAGGGAATGGCCCAAGCCACCACCTTAATTACCATCCCCAGCTAAAGACAAAAGATGTTGGGGGTGGGGGGGTCTGGGAGGTTATCTGTAAAAGCAGAATAATCAAGGGCATGGCTGTTGTGCAGATTTAAGTCATTATCTCCATTGGTGAAAGTTTCTGGACATGTATCATCCTTCTTTCCCTGGGACAGAGGGAGACACCCTTACAAGTGTAGGTTTCCCTTATAAATATAAAGTTCTCTTAAAAGAGGCCAACTTCTACTCTGTTTTCAGAGCTCATCCAGAGTCTGCTGTTCCTTAAAAATAATCACCCCCAAACAATCCTTATGCCAAATATGCGTATTTGGGGTGGCAAATTCTGCTCCCCTTCCATTGTAATTGGTTTCCTTTTCAACGTTAGTTTCCATGATAGTTTGGACTTAAGTTTCCTATTGTTCTAAGGAAAACAATTACTTCTAATGTAAAAGAATCCAACCAATACCAGTTTAAATTCTTGGACTTGGAATACAGTGATTTACTGCAACCTGAATTCTT
>NW_005294422.1:0-599 GCF_000412655.1 Myotis brandtii
AAAAAATCTTCTTTGCAAGATTGTTTTAAGGTTTAAGCAAAAGAAGGTCCATAGGCACGTAGCAGAATTCCTGGCAGGTAATGAGAGTTTATGAAATGGTTGCTGTTAAGACTACATTAGAGTGCCGATACCCTCACCTGATAGTTTATATTCTAGACCTCAACTTGGCAGTTTGGAGGTGACCTGAATAGTAGAGCTTGTCAGGTTATCATGTTGCAGAGGAGAAAAACAAGTCCAGAGAGCTTAGGTGACTTGTCCACAGTGTGACTTTGCTCCTCACTGCTTGTCGGGATCCTGGGCAGGGCTCTCTGAGGAGACACAGTGGGAAGCAGCCTGGGAGGGTGATGCGTGGCCCAGGACAGCCGTGGCCTATCCGGGCTCCCGGAGGTCATCCTGGGGTGAGCTGGGACTCTGGTTACTGTCTTGGTTAATTCTTCAGGGGAGGCTCATGTGCCTGACCCACCTCCCAGCGATTCTCGATTTTCGAGGGGATTCATTAGTGGCTGGTAAAGCAGCAGTGACAGGGCATCCTTATTCCAATAAGGCCCTGGAGTGCATCCAGCAGCTATCGCCAGATGGGAAAACAACCATTTAGGCCT
>NW_005294423.1:0-599 GCF_000412655.1 Myotis brandtii
AGAACTCCCCCCACCCCACCCCCAGAAAGGAAATGCTGTAGCAGTAAAAAGGAAGATGGAAAAGATAAGTTAACAGAAACAAGAGCTACCAGACTCCTATATGATAAGATTATCATGCAATGCCCACCATGAAATATATTAAGAAAGCATGCCTCTGATGAGAGGCACAGACACTTTCATCCAGATATGCCTGACTTTGGTCAGTTCTAGTGGCTACCCAGAATCCCTGTCATGGTTTCCCCACATTGATCCATTCCCACTCTTCTGTAGAATAAACAAATGCCCTGGGACAAGGAGTATGATTATAGCAACGCTCTACTGCCTCCTTCTCATTATTCTTACAGACTTGGGAGTGACCCCAGATTAAGTTCACATGCTCTCTTCAGCACTGAACACCACAATATTTACATAAGTCTCATATACATTATGATTAAATGATTAAGTGCTTTACAATTACCAAACACCTTCTAATACCTCCACCAGATTAATGTTTCTACAGTACCACTTTGTGTCACCCCTTGATTTAAAAAAATTATAGTTTCTCTAAAACCTCCCAAATAAACCTTAATTAACATCCACTAAAACAACACTGGAGATTA
>NW_005294424.1:0-599 GCF_000412655.1 Myotis brandtii
AAAATAGTACCATGTATGCACAAGTGTACACACAAAATATCCTGAAAATTTACCTTTATGGATATTAATCCACAAATCTAAATAAAATATTAGAAAGATAGAATTTTGCAGCACATATAAAACTAATACACCATGACCAAGTAAGATTATCCTGTTATGGTTCAATATTAACTCTATTAATATATTTCACTACATATATAGGTCAGTAGAAGATATTATTCACAATTCTAAAAATAGTACTTACTTTTATATAATATTATTCAGAACATGTGCTCAAATATATTTTCATATTTTTTGATAAAATAAATAATACCTACATAATGTTTAATGTAATTTTAAAACTTTAACATAATTTTTAAACCAAAGCATAAAATTATGTTTAATGACAAAATATTTTCATGAAAATCAGGAACAAAATAAGTAAAAGAAAAGAAGTAATTGCCAAGTATAAAACAATTAAAATCTTTAAAATTATATGCATAATACTTAAAACTTATAGGTTATAAAAAATGTACTAGGTAATAAATCTAACTAAAATTTTCTATATTGCCAAGCTGGTGTTGCTCAGTGGTTGAGCATCATCCTATGAACCAGGAGGT
>NW_005294425.1:0-599 GCF_000412655.1 Myotis brandtii
AATGACTACACCTTTAGGAACATAATTTGTAATATAGTCAGCTCATGGCATCTCAGCTCTAGCTTCTGGGACATACCTACCATCTTAGCAGATTTGTGGTGACTGAACTCTCCAGCAAAAGAAGCTTGTCAGCCACTAGGGAGTAGAGACTTGCTATGGAAAAAACTCTCTAATCCCTGGTCTCTTCGCTCTCTCCCAGGCTCAGATGTGGAGAACATTCAGGTCATTATTTCCCACCCCTCCTCAGCTCTTTAAGAGCAGGGAGGCAACCCACAGCTGAGGGGACTAACTGCCCTTTCACTGGGTGGCGGTGCAGGAATACTTAGGTCTCTAGGACCCAACCCTTCTCCTAAGGAGCTCTTGTCTGACTGCCTGGGTAAAATTCCTCTACCATGTCTTTCTCGGTTATGATTCTTTGCAGCTGGGGCCTTACTTGTATCCCCTTGGCCTTGTCTGACTATTTCTGTTTGCAGCTACTGACAGTGACTGAGGAGGAGAGAAGAGTTAAGAGTTGTGCCAAGGCTGGTGTGGCTTAGTTGGTTGGGTGTTGTCCTGTGCATCAAAAGGTTGCTGGTTTGATTCCTGCTCAGGGCACATGC
>NW_005294426.1:0-599 GCF_000412655.1 Myotis brandtii
AAGGAATTTTCCTTCTCTGGAACAGCTGCCAGGACACTTGCTGGTAGTAGACCAATGCATTCCTGGAAGAAGAGGAAGGAAAAAGCTAGAGTCACAGAGACTCTCTGGGCAAAAGGCTTGTAGTTAGAATCTGAGCATCATGCTTGAGGTGCTCCTCAAACATCCTGTTTTCAGAAATAAACCCAACCCTCCTAGCACCTGTTATTTCTTCCCCGAACCAATATAAAGATATGATTCCTAGTTAATAGCTAGGATCTATCACAAAGTTTGACTCTTTGTTCTGAATACAGTTTCAGAAGTGTGCATGGGTATTTAACTGAAAGGGGAGAACAAAAGGACATTTTTATCTTAGCTACACTGAAAAAGAGGTGGCAACCAATCAAAAAGGCAATGCCTGTACATGGCATGAGCTAAATGAGGGATGTGGTCCAGCAGAATGGACTCTTCTCTCCTGCACACTCATGGTTCATATACATCACCCAACCACCCTGGGTTGGTCTCCCCAATTGTAAAACAATGCGATTGAACAATATTATCTCTTCACTTCCTTCTTACTCTAAAATTGTAGGAAAGTGTGATTCAGCCACAGGAATTGCATA
>NW_005294427.1:0-599 GCF_000412655.1 Myotis brandtii
CTGGGGGGGTTCCACACTCACTCCTGTCCCCAGGCCACCTGGGAGGGGGAGGGGCACCTGGCACCAGGTCCTGGCAGGTGAGGTTTGTGCCCACGGGGCTGTGATGGGCACTGGCTTTCCTTCCTGAACTGGAGAGGCTTCCTGCTGCCCCGGCTGCGCCCTCGTGTCCGCGCCCACCATGGACTGCCCGCTGCCCCAGTGCCCGCACAGTGACCACGGGAGGGGTGTTCTGGAAGGTTCCTAGCGAGCCCAGTGCTCGCTGACGGTCTGTGTAGCGGCGTCAGCTCTTCACCCGGCCCTTGGCAGAGGTGCTTTTCCCGCGTGGGGATCTGGCGGCTCCAGCCAAGGACGCGCCAGGGCTCCAGCCTGGGGCCTGCGATCAGGCCTGCGAAGGCTCCCCCAGGGAGGAGGTCAGCAGCCAGACAGGTGGGTGGGGGTAATGCCGGTGGTTGTGGCTCACAGGCCCGTCTGTGCCAGGCACTGTGATGGAGACAATGCCACGGGGAGGGACCGGTCATCCCGTCTGCAGACCTGAGAGCCCGGCTGGAGGTCTCCCTCGGCACAGAGCTCATTCACCCGGCTCCTCTGACTCCACAGCC
>NW_005294428.1:0-599 GCF_000412655.1 Myotis brandtii
GGATTGAGTTATCAAATGCCAAGAACTTTCCTCTAAGCACTTTATATTCATTATCCCATTGTTGTTATTCATTAGTTATGGATGTTTATAAATTGCCTTTCCTCAGTGTCCAATCTAAGCTGCACACCACTGTAAAGTTAATGTTTCCAGACACTGGTCTGAGAGGCCAAGAGTCTGGGCTCTGGAGTTAGACAGCTCTGGGCTGAAAACCCAGCCATTCCTTTACCAGGTGTGTGGTCTTGAGCAAATTACTTACCCAGTCTTCTGCCTCAAGTTCTCTCGACTGTATTGAACAGGGATTATTATTACAATGAGGATGTGATAATGAGTGGAACTCTTAGGGTTGCTCTGAGACTAAATGAGAAAATGCCTGCACCATGCTTGGCATGGAAGGTACTGAATAAATGTCAGTGGAATTTATGGTGATGAAGATGTCCCTCCCTTGCTCGGAACCTTCATCCCTTCATCGGCTTTCCTTGGCCAGGACAATTAACTCCTTAGCCTGGCATTTAAGACTTTCCACAAACTGGTTTCTCTACCTCTCAGAGCTGTTATGTGATGATGCTTTGCATAATCCCAGTGCTTCAGCCAAGCTGGTG
>NW_005294429.1:0-599 GCF_000412655.1 Myotis brandtii
CCTGTTCTGTCCCCATCATCATCAATCATTTGACTATCTTCCCTGTTAGACTATAAGCACCATGAGGTTAAGGACCGTGTCTACATTGGTCCCCATTGTATGGCCAGCCCAGCATTCAACACAATAGCAGCATTTAAAAACTATATATTTCTTCAATGAATGAATAAATGTTAAAAATATTTATACTAATTAAGACTTATTAAGTAACTAATTTTGTGGCAGGGATGGTGCTAATTGCTTTTTTATGGATCATCCCATTTAATATTTACAACCCTCCTTTGATGTTGATACCAACCATCCTCCTCCTCACTCTACAAGTGAGAAATCTGGGCTTAGGAAGTTTAGAATTTGAGTCTACCCTTGGACACATTAATCTACCTTCCAGTTTTAGTAAAAGGAGATAAGAGATAGACTCTTAAGTGGTAATCCATGGGCACACAACTTTCCCAGTCTATTTGACTTGCCCATTATTTTCTGAACATTGAAGCCAACACTTAAAATAGGGTGATTTCACATAAACATCTAGATATCCAGTTTTGTTTTGTTTTTAAACTTCAGAGAAACTAGAGCCATTGGGCATGTTCAGACATGTGGGCTGG
>NW_005294430.1:0-599 GCF_000412655.1 Myotis brandtii
AAAAAAATATTATTTCCCATTTTCTTACATTTTAAGAACTATCTTTTTTAAAGACAACATGCACTTTGATATGCTAATAAGGAACACCACAGGAAGTGTAGCATTCTTAGTTTCTCTTGATAGGATCTTACAAATTCCTGAAGATACACCCAATAAAATGCAGGATTTTACTGTTTTCCTTGTTAATGCAATTGATTTTTTTTGAGTGAATAAATTCATGTTTGTTAGTATTGATTCTGGACTCAGAATTGTGCAAGAGTAGTAACAGGCAAAATAGAGTTAAAATTTGGAGCAAACTTAATTTTTCCACAAATGTACAGTTAAGTTATAAGGATCCTTAGTTATAAATCTTTTCTCATTTTGGAATATTACCTAAACCTTTTGTTGCATTTTTGTTTCATTCTTCATTTTAATATCCTTAACAAAAAAATCTTTCCATTCTCTTAATAAAATTTTATTAATATTTTAGGGGAAACCTATCTATTATTTGCACTATGACTTTTAAAAATGAGCTAATATATTCTGTGGAAAGGCTTTGGTTATCTGTTAACAGTGCAACTTTAGTCAACAGGGTAACTTCTAAGAAAACACTTAAGAAA
>NW_005294431.1:0-599 GCF_000412655.1 Myotis brandtii
GGATGGAGCCTGCAACTGAGGCACATGCCCTGGACCAGACTCCAGCCTGGGAGCCTTCAGTCCGTGGGCTGAGCGCTATGCACTGAGCCCGCGGCCGGGCTGTGACTTCCTGAGGAAGGAACACCAGCCGTGGCCCCAAGTAGACGTGGCGCTAAAGGAAGAGCAGGTGGGGCCGTCCTGCGAGCAGCGGCCTGAAGAAGGGGCGAGTGGTTGTCTGGGTTTCAGGGCCTCAGCTGGTCCAGGGGTCCCCGCTCCTTCTGCCTCCACTGGGAGCTGTTCTGGGGCGACTTCCTTCGTGGGGCGGGTCATTAGAGCAAGGTCTGTTCCCTGTGGCCTGTGGCTCAGCGGGCTCCGTGTCCACACACCCTGATTGGTACCCAGCTCTCCCCCCACCACCGCCCCACCCTCAGCATATGTGGGACTCGGCCCCAAAGGACACCAGGCCCACAGCTCGTCTGCGGAGAAGCATGGCCACTGCTGGGCTATGGGCTGTGGCCTGCAGGTGGCGCTGTTTCTCCAGGAAGGGAAGGCGGGCGGGCTGCTACCTGGTATCACAGCGCGGGCAATGCCAGGCCATCCTTCCCTCTCTCTCTCTCTCT
>NW_005294432.1:0-599 GCF_000412655.1 Myotis brandtii
TAATGACATCGATGGTTGATTTTATCAGTGGAAAATGTAGATTCTTTGTATACTTTTAATGTGTGCCTAACATGATCAAACAGCACAAATGAGAACTCATTTCATTAGAAGGAAGGAAGGGGGTCAAGGTGGATTTGGTGGAATAGGTTATTATAGCTCTTTCATGGAAAACAAACTGCCCATGGCATTTTATGGAAAGTACCATTTAAGTGAGTTGAGGGGGAAAGCGTTCTTAAAGGAAAGCTAACAAGAACTCCAGCAGTGGCTTCAGCTGATTCCTGCACCACAGCAGAGACATAGGAAGCCAGCGCAGAGCCTTATGCCTGTCCCACCTGTGGACTGCATTAAGCTCCCAATTTGCAAACAGTCCCTTTGAGGCAACAGTCTTAGCTCTGTGCATCTGGGTTCTAAAAGAGACATTTCATAGCCTGCATATATTGAGGGAGTAAATAAAGGCAGTTTGTGAAAGCAATCACTCTACCTGCTGTGAGAAAATTCAGCTATTGGATCCAGGATTGGGCTGAGATCCCAGTTTAGAATGGAACCCTTCAGCGACAGAGGTGCTAACCCAGTGGTCGGCAAACTCATTAGTCAACAGA
>NW_005294433.1:0-599 GCF_000412655.1 Myotis brandtii
TAAGAAATGAAATCTGTAATGTAATACAATGGGTGTAAATCAAAATCATGTGTACCCTCAAAACAACAGGAGATATTTTATAAAAGCATATACCAAAAAATGCATGTAAAATACTTTTGAAAAGTAAATGTTGGATGATGTAGCTTAAAGGGAATAAAACATTCAATCAATCAACAGATAGACTTTGCATATACCAATGATGATCATTTTCCAGAAAATGACTTGCTACAAACAAAGATTCTCAGGAAGCTCACATTTTGGTTGGAGGTAAACAGAGAAGAAACAAATCAACCAATAACAATTGGCACTTTGAAGAAAATCAAGTGAAATGAGTTAATAAAGAATGACAAGATAGGTTTATAATAGAATGTTCATGGAACTTCTCTTTCAAAATAAACCATTTGAATTCAAGATATTTTAACTTTTAAAAATTAGAGTATGCACATATTGTACTTAATGATCTGTTGTGTTTAAATTATTATTATGCACATTATATTATGCATATATATGTACATAAACAGACACATATATGTATTCATATAGTGGTTTATATTTACATGTAAATGTATGTAATATAAATCATGTATATAAATATTTTA
>NW_005294434.1:0-599 GCF_000412655.1 Myotis brandtii
AAGCAAAAAATAGGCTAATTTCTTTTTGGAAAAGTGCATGAATTTATCCAAAAATTGTTTTCATAATTGAGGAGGTTTGTCCTAGATATTATGTGGACTGTAATTTTTAATAATGTAGCTTCTACTTGGTAGAAAATACTATGAATGCAATGTGTTCTTCCGAATTATATTTGGAAACATAAATGCATGTAACATCTGACTACACTAGATCAAATTTAACCTCTTTGTTATTACAAATGATGACTGTGGCAAAAGCAACTTCTGATTTGTTGGAAACAGAACAAATTCATTTAGTATAGCTTTGGTACATTTTTACCTGTTATGTGAACACTGGTATCGTTATTGTCTATTCAATGAGGAGCTTGAATTAGATGACCTGTAAAGTCTTCTTGACTCTGGAGTATCCTGGCTTTATATACCCACAGGTATCACAGTTCTCTATCCATCTTAATTCATCAAACATTCAGAAAAATGGAATTGTATGTTCGGAAAGGACATTCACAAACAGGTCACGCTTTTAGGATTTTAAGATAAAAATGGAATCCTAGGATTTGCAGGCTAGAGGGTATGTTAGAATAGTGCTACCCAAAGTCCAGTCC
>NW_005294435.1:0-600 GCF_000412655.1 Myotis brandtii
TTCCCTTTGCCTCTTTTATAACTACTTACCATGAGCTGAGACACCGTGAAGGAAGAGGCCATGGTTAAAGGTTGCGTGCAATCTCAGCTGCTTCCGGACGGTGTGACCCTGGCAAACAATCTCTCCCGGCATCAGGTTCCTCGGGGGACCGTGCCTGCCTCAGAGCCCTGTGCTGAGTTGTATGTGGATCAGCTTGATCCACAAGCTGGCACACAGTCAGCCCTCAAGGAAATTATACCTTTTAAACAGATGCAGATTTCAAGGCATACATGGTCAATGATCCAACATGCATGCCAGGTTCTTCTGGAAGACATTGCCAGACGAATGTTCAAAGCACTGGTCTCCACACTGGAGGCATAAGACCACCCGGCTGGGTTGGGTGAATGCGTGGGAGACAGGGTAACTCGTACCAAAACACCCACCCTCCTGCGCCACCCCAACGGCAGGAAGGACTCTGCCAAGCGCGTGACCCAGGAGCCATCGCTGTCCTCACTCCAAAGAGGATTTTGCTTCTCATTAATGTGCCCTGGCAGCTGACCACCCTGCAGGTCCAAGGCCCTCGTGTGGCTCTGGACCACGTGATGCTCATTCCTATCAGCT
>NW_005294436.1:0-600 GCF_000412655.1 Myotis brandtii
AAACAAACAAACAAACAAAAAAACGAGAGAAAACAAACAAATGAAGAAGTACCTAACATTCAATCTAACTGTAAAACATGAGACCAAAGATAAAAACAGAAGATACCAACTTCCAGGCATGAGACATAATTACTATAGACTCTGAAAAGAATTGATTAGCCTTCGGTGTATTACATAAATTTCACTGACAGCCTTGATACTCATAAGAAATACTGCCACCAGAAAAAAGTACTATGATATCCTAAAATGAGGAGTAACACTAAAAACAAAGTTAAACTAAACCAAACTGCAAGCTCAACTTCCATGGAATGGAATGCCCTGAAATGTCTTTGGCAACTCACAATAGTAAAGCTAATTCTAGAGAACTTGTAAAGCCTAAAAATTCCACATTTTTCCTAGATATTTTTTGAACAATATGAAACAGCCCAAAAAAGGCAAGGTTGAAAGGCCTAACAGTGCCTGTACGTAATAAAGGGTAATGCACTACGCCTGGGGGAAAAGGAAGCGCAACAAAACTTAGAAGTAATTGCTCATCTCACATAGACCTATGATTACAAAAAGACGCTTAAATCAGGGGTGGGCAAACTTTTTGACTCGAGG
>NW_005294437.1:0-600 GCF_000412655.1 Myotis brandtii
TGAATGGATACCCAGGATATGTGACCACTGTATTTTTCTTAACCGCATGAAACTACAGAGCAGAGTTTTCATTTCATTGGTTCAAAATTTGCAATTAATAGTTTCCTTACACTAGAATAATGGGTGTATGTTTGATTAGAAGAAGTACTTTATTGGCCATCATTTCCTATTAGACAAGTAGATTTTTAGAAATATTTCCTCTATTCTTTGCTATGAACAAAAATCACTAAATGGCAATGTTCTAACAAACCAACAAATTACATTCTCCGGGCATTTTCTTTTGATTAGTTTAATTTCTCCTCTGTGAATATACCGTGCTAATTACATAAGGTTTAAAATAGAAATAGTGGAGAGAAACAAATGGCCTTCAGCAACACCCATTCCAACACAACTGCCTCCATGTG
Organism: Myotis brandtii; assembly: GCF_000412655.1. Lineage (NCBI taxonomy): Eukaryota > Metazoa > Chordata > Mammalia > Chiroptera > Vespertilionidae > Myotis > Myotis brandtii. The sequence continues at coordinate 405 of NW_005294437.1, forward strand.
AAATTTTTCTGGTATCGTTTCCTCTTATTTCTCTTCTTGTGGATGTGATCACAGTCTATGCAAATTTAGGTGCCTTGTATTTTACAGACCTTATTTATATATTTCTCTGTGTTTTATAAGTATTTATAGACATTTAATATTTGCATAACATCCCATCATGTAAAGGAGCTTTTCTGTTTAGTTAACCATGTCTTAA
>NW_005294438.1:0-600 GCF_000412655.1 Myotis brandtii
GGGGGGGGCAGGGGTACAATTCAGCCCAAAACACTAATTTAATGCTGTGATAATATTAGACAATATAAGGTAAGCATGAAGAAGCAGTGATAAAGGTACAAAGTGGAATCATATCTCTGTATGTGTTTGGTAGGAGATAGGGTAAAAATTAATGAAGACAGACATGGCAGCATGAAGGATTGGAATTGGAGGAAAGTCACCAGTAAAGGCAAAGGTAACTGCCTTGAATACCATAGTGATCTCTGAAGGAACACTGGTTCATCAGATGTAAATATGTTTCCACCTCAGTCTTGTATAAACTAGACTATTTCTCAAGTAGAGATGGATTTACCATGAAACTAATGAAGTTCAACTTCAGCACCCCTTAAGGCTCTTTGCAAGGTCATTGATCTAATTTTATATTCATAATTATGTACTTTTCTTTAAGAGGGCCTTGGACTTTAAATAACCTGCATCTTTCCCTAATTGCAAGTATTTTCAGCCCCCATTTTCAGAAGGAGAGGTTTGGGGCATTTATTGGGCTAAACTCTTAGAAATGGGTATTTATGTAGACAAATTATAACTCATGAATTATATGAAATATGACTGAGCAATAGTTTT
>NW_005294439.1:0-600 GCF_000412655.1 Myotis brandtii
AAGAGTGATAAATAAGTCAAGCCAAACCTCAAGGAATAAAGCTGCTGAACCCAGGCACAGGAATCTGGGTTAACAGAGGTGAAGACCTAAAGGAAAAGAGTTTAAGCATCAGGTGTTTACAAACTAAAGAAACACAAAAAGAGACAAAGAGGGAAGATACATGTGACATTAGCAGCAGCATAACAACCAATGAGAGAGGGTTAGAGCTATCTTCCTTTACCTCTTGTTTTATGTTTCCTAGAACAAAGCATCTGTGAACAACGGTCAATAACAGGTCACCAGAAAAGCAAGCAGTTGGTTATAGCAAGAACTTTAAGTCTTTACTGGGAGTCCGAAATCCCAATGCCCTTTATGTCATGTGGGTCCCAACACTAAATCACTCCTTTTGTTTTCTCTGTAATTGCTCTCAAATTGAACAACATTTTTAGGCGGAGAAAATAAATTATATTGGAATGTAATGCTATGTATATATTTTAGGTGGATTATTTAATTTACCAATATATTATAAATTCCTTCATTTAACTACTATTCCAAGTGTAAACTTAAAGTCAGAAACTCATTTTATATACCTCACAGTTCCCTGTATTTCACAGTTTTTTT
>NW_005294440.1:0-600 GCF_000412655.1 Myotis brandtii
TTTAGGCAGCTGCCTCTCACCTGCCAGAAGCCCTCCTACAGTCACCGGGGACTCGTTCAGCATCTGGTCACTGAGAGGGGACACTGTGCTCGGCAGGGAGGGGCTGGGGCGCTGCACCGCACAGGACAGCCCCGCCGCCAAGGGGCTCCCCCACCGCTACCAGTGAGCAGGCGAGGACAGGCCCTGGTGACAGCATCTCAGAAAGCCCTGCACGGGAGGCGGGAGAGGCTGCTCCAGGGAATTCGGCTCCGGGAAGATCTGGGCAGCTCAGGCTGCTGAGGCCTGAGACCGGGAGGGGTGGGACGTAGGGTGTGGATGGCTGTTCCAGGCAGCGCGGGCAAAGGCCCCGGAGAGGAGGAGGTGGCCAGCCTCAGTTTGCACATCCACAATGTGAGGACTGGAGAGCAGTACATTTGTTGTGTCCCGGGCGATGCTCCAAAACATCTGGTGGACAGAAGCTCCTGAAACTAGGGGGGCGCGCTTCCGGGATGCCATGCTCCCCCTGACCACCGGCGGGGCTGTCTTTTCACACAGCCAAGAGGGCACCTCTGTAGCGATGCCGATGTCTGAAGGATCGATCATTTCTAATATAAGCATGAG
>NW_005294441.1:0-600 GCF_000412655.1 Myotis brandtii
TCTAGAGTTGGATGCTTCACTACATAACATACAAAAGCCTTTAAATCATGAAAAACAATCTGAAAAATAAACTTCATTACCTATGGAAACCAAAAACTTTAGATGACGGTCTAAAAGCGATATTCAAAAGACCATCCTTTGCATTGGCACTTGCTTAAGACAAAAATGTGCAGCTTAAAGAATCAAACTTGTGGCCCTGGCCAGTGTGGTTCACTTGGTTCAGCAGCATCCCGTGCACCTGCAGGCTGCGGGCTCCATCCCTGGTGTGGGGCGTGCCAAAGGCAGCGGATTGATAGTTCTCTCTCCCCCCGCCCTTCTCCTTTCCCCTCTTTCTCTAAAACCCAATAACAAAATCTTTTAAAAAGTTAAAATTGTGATAATAGTAAGAACTAGTCTATTTTATGAACAGTTCAAACTTGAGTTTAGATAAAGCATTAGCCTTGTGAGTCAGACAAATACTCTTATTACTTCCTAGGAAAAGCAGAAAAATGAATGTGATTCAAATTACTACATTTGTGAACACAGTACGAAACCATGTTGACAACATTAATTTTTTTTAAACACAAAATCATTTCTGGCATAGGGCTACCACCCACACAC
>NW_005294442.1:0-600 GCF_000412655.1 Myotis brandtii
CCTTATTCTTGATATAAACTGGAGACATATACTATTTAAAAATAACACTTTTTAAATAGTAAAATATACAAGATTCCTGAGCATAACAAAAATATCTTGGAAGTCTGTGGCCGTTAGGAGTATAAAAGAGCAAGTGTCATGATTGTAGAACTACGGCGTGAAGGGCTACAAACAGTAGAAAACGCTCCGCCTCCCAGACTGCTAATCACACGTCAGTGCAAATGAAGCGGCTGGTTTAATGGCTACACGGGGCGGAGGTGCGCGGAGGAGCGCAGGACGTGGAACTTCTTCAGCGTCATGCGCACGGAGCCCAGCTCGCGGTTAATCCGCTCCAGGCGGTCCTCCAGGGCTTCCTAGGCGGAAAGACGGGAGAACGTCATTAGAATCTACGCCAAGTTCACTGGCTCCAGTCACCACGAGATGGGCCTTCCTTTTGGCAAAAGAACAATATACACATAAAACCGACTATTTTGTTAACATTTTTGTCACTTCTTTTAAATTGCACAATGTGAGTCAACTTTTCAACCATCTAAGTCACTTCTGCCCCGTGTCTCCTCAGTATGGTCAGATGTGGGGGTTCCAGCCACGGTGACACAGGGA
>NW_005294443.1:0-600 GCF_000412655.1 Myotis brandtii
CTCTTCTTGCAGGAAGGGGTGGGAGAGGAATTTTCCTCCCATCCTGTCCCATCCTGGGGACGGAAGGGAAGCTCCGTCTCTTTGTGGCGACCTGAGGGGAGGATGAGAAGCATCCCATCCCACAAAAGCCCTGTATGCCTCTGAGTGAGTCACCATCCTGCTTGGAGCCTCAACTTCCCCATCTGTACGTGCAGGTCTTTAGAACAAAGGTTGTGAAGGTCTCCCCCGCTTTAAGATTTTATTAAATCCATGAATATGGAAAGGCTGTGTTCCTACAGGTTTTCCGGATGAGAGCCTGTAGGTAATTTGTCATTTAATTACTCCATGAGAAGCTGGCAGCCCGGCCCTCTGCGGGGCCCAGAGGACGATCCTGCAAAGATCAGCATGGCTCGCATCCCACGTGGCTGAAAAATGCAGGAGTCAGAGCCCAATCCAGGGCAGTGTCTGACAAAAACAGAAAAGACTCATTCAATTCATTCCTCAGTCCTCCATCTGTATTTGTATCAGGCATCTACTGTGGGCCTTATTGGGAGTGCAGGTGGCTGGAATCTACACAGTCCTGGCCAGCAAGGTCACAATCTAGCAGAGATATAACTGGCT
>NW_005294444.1:0-600 GCF_000412655.1 Myotis brandtii
GACAGAGACTTGACTTGGGGTGGTGAACATGCAATATAGTGCATAGATGATGTGTTGTAGAATTGGGCACAGAAACCTGTATAATTTTGTTAACCATAGTCACCCCCACTAATTCAATAAAAAGGAAAAAATAATAAAGAAAAAACAAAAAAAGCAAAAAAGTAAAAAGTAAAAAATCACAACAAACAATTAAATTAGCTCTAGCCATCCTTATTTGCCAATGGCTCTACTGTTAACCTGAACTTCAAATCTTAACATTTACAATCCCTCATCTTCTCATACCCAATCTTAATGTTATTAAATTATGTGGCATCTTCCCTGTGATCTTTGTCATCTTTACTCATTTTTGTCTAGGTTCTAGCACTGTATTATACCTGTGAAGGCATAATAACTTCATATATGGCCTCTCTGTCTCTGATGTCTCCCATGTCAAATTTCAGAATCATCTTTATAACCAAAGATTCTTTCCATCAGTCCCCATACTTTATTTCCTCCCTACTTACACAGATTTATGGGTCAAATCACAAATCTTTATTTTTTTGGTGTATACTTGTCATTATAACTTTGTTCAAACCCATAGAATGTACAACACCAAGAGTG
>NW_005294445.1:0-600 GCF_000412655.1 Myotis brandtii
AAAGTTCTGTCCATGTTTGTATAACAAATTTGGGGTCATGCTATGCTGAAATCATTGCAACTTTCTTTTCTTACCTCAAAGATCTCCAGTATTTCTCGTCACTGCATGCACATCTATACTTCTCTATTTTTAATTGCTGCATAATATTCACATTTTACAAAAGCACCACAAATTACTTTAAAAAATCCTGATTGTCATTTAGGCTGTTTTAAGTTGCTTTAGAATATAAACAATACTGTGATAGCCATGCCCATACATGTATTTATGTTACTAAATGACATGGATTAAATTCCAAGCAAATAAATATTAGTCAAGGGATGATGCATTTTAAATTTGATAGCTTTTGCCGAAAGGCACGCCAAATGATTGCATCCATTTATACACCTTTCAATGATGAATGAAGGTCAGGATTTCTTTGTAAGGATACTGACACATTGCAGACATGGTCTTCAAGTTCTGGGTAATGTTACTAAAGATCAAGACTACCCATTTCAACCTGGCCAGCATGGCTCAATGGTTGAGTGTCGATTCCCAGTCAGGCACATGACCAGGTTGTGGGCTCAATCCCCAGTGCTGGAGGCAGCCGATCAATGATTCTCT
>NW_005294446.1:0-600 GCF_000412655.1 Myotis brandtii
GGATTTGTTATGGCAGTTATGCCCTAAGTCAAGTGAGTCTCCGATGTTAGTGTGCACCAGAACCTCCTGGAGGGCTTGTTAGCTCTCTAGACTTCTAAGCCCATCCTCAAACATTCTGATTCGGTAGGTCTGGGGTGAGGGTCAAGAATTGGAGTTCCTGTCATGTTTCCAGGTGATGCTAATGCTGCTAGTCTAGACTCCACTTTGAGAATCGCTGTCTCTAACTAACACACTTACAATTCTTGCTTATCAGGGCTGGGGCTCGCTAACCCTAATGAACTCAGCAAGCCTGAGAGGCTTCCATGATGTCAAGCACTGTCCCAGCTGCTCTGAGCTCACAGTCTATCTGTGTGAGAGGACATCCCAGTAAATGCTCAATTGACAAAATGTGACACGTGTCAAATGAGAGTATGAGATGGGTGGTGGGGACAGAACTAAGTGTTACCTCCGAATGGGAAGCACTCCTCCAGAGAGATATGAACAGGGCATGAGCAGCATGAAAGAAGGCAGAAAGCCTGCATATTTAGGGCAATTTCAAGAACAAAAGTTATCCAGGCCTGGACAGCAATGGGATGCTTGGAAATGAGTTGACAATGGATG
>NW_005294447.1:0-600 GCF_000412655.1 Myotis brandtii
CACAAGGCAGCAGAGTTTAAAGCAAAAAGGGACCAATAGGAGGGACACACTAAAGATGAAATCCACAGGGTCTGGAAGGTGAGGAGTCTAAGGCCAAAAGGATGGCCTATGCACCTAGTTATTAAGACAAAGGTTTAACTACCTGGTAAACTGTTCATTATTTTAAGAATAATGAGAACAGTAGGGAAAGCCAGATATTCCAGCTGGCCGCTGCAGCAGACAGATGTGCCCAGAACCACAGGGAGCGGCTGCTGAGCTCTTGGGTGGTTTTGTGACTATTTCTAGTCATCTGAGAACATGTGTACAAAATGGCTCCGCCTGTTTCAGGGAAAATCCAATTAAATTCTAGAGAAAATCTGTATTCCCCAGGAGAGGTCAGTGATTTCTATAAGGATGTTTTCTCCTTAAGTCATTATAGTAGCCCAGATGGAGTGACTCAGTTGGTTGAGCATTGCACCGAAAGGTTATTGGTTCAACTCCCAGTCAGGGCACACATCTGGGATTCAATCAGTAGGTTCAATCTCTAGTTTGGGTACATATGGTAGGCAACCAATAGATGTTTCTCTCTCACATCGATGGTTCTCTTTCCCTCTTTCCCTC
>NW_005294448.1:0-600 GCF_000412655.1 Myotis brandtii
TTTGGGGCAAGTTTTAAAATCTGCCTGGACTTTAGTTTCCACATTTTGTAAAATGAGAAAAATAAAATTACCTACCTCAGAGATTATTATATGGATTTAATGGGTTAATCTATAAGGTGTCCTAAAAAATGTGTACACACTTTAACAGTTTATAGCAGTTAAATGAAAATTAAATGCATTTTAATAAACACTGCTTTTGGAATTACTCAAAGTGTGTATGTACATTTTTGGGATCACCCTGTATTTTAGCATTTAGAATATTGCCAGAGATATAGAAAATACCCAATAAGTGTTACTACTATTACTAGTGCCTCCTCTTCCTCCTCCTATTATTATTATTATCATTATTATTATTATTATTAAGGCCATTTATGCTTTGAGTCTTACAAAAATACAGATGAGGGACAGGAGTTCTCCTCTGTTTAAACCCCCAGAGTATATAAAGCAAAAAACTACTGGTAAGTAAATGGGACCCTTTAAGTTCATCTTATAATAGAATAAATTATTTTTAACTTCTGGTTCTTTAGAAGATTATAGGCTGTTTGGTATTTTCTGTGCTCAGTAGATGGATGATAACTAGCCCCTACAGTCATCACTACA
>NW_005294449.1:0-600 GCF_000412655.1 Myotis brandtii
CACTTGCCCTGTGTGACATCTCCCTGTGGGATATTCCCCCATTCCCAAACCCATTAGGACCACTGGGCAGCAGAAGTGCCAAATAGGTTCTCCGTGGATCCTGCCTCCATGGGGAGAGGCCTTAAAAGCAGCGAAGGATGAGAAAAAAATCCCAAGAGTTTACTTGGCAAGGGCCAGAGCTGTGGTTGCTCAAGCGCACTGCACAGTCTACAAAGCGATACCACGTGCACACGCCTCACTGGATCCTCGAGACCATCCTGGGAAGCGGGTGGAATGGATGCTGCTCTCCCTGGGAGCTGTGGCTGCCGCAGGGGTGTGCACCGCTCAGCAGCCACACCCCAGCATCTGCAGGATGGGGTAAGAGGCTCTGGTGTACATGGCAGAGGTTAGTGTGTAACTGGTGAAGGAGAGAAGATCTGGGAGCCAGGGGCAGGGGTCTTGAGAAGACCTCTCTGAGCTGCCCCAGGAACACAGACCAAAGGAGAGAAAGGAGGAGAAACACCTGGCAGGTGCCCTATGACATAGACAGATTTCTTAGACATCCCTGCCCAGTAGCCCAGGGCAGGTCCTGGGCCTCCTTCTCTGTAATGGCCAAGGAAT
>NW_005294450.1:0-600 GCF_000412655.1 Myotis brandtii
AAAAAATTGTTTTTGGATATACAAAGTAATCCTATACATTATGTGCATGAATACATTACCCCTACTTTATAAAGACCCAGAAGAGATGAACTCAGAACCATCTAGCAGCCCATCAAAGGACGGCAATATCAGCTAATGTTTATATCGTACTCACTGTGAGCTAGAAATTGTCTAACTACTTTAAATACATTACTCAATTTTCATAATATAACATAATAATGATAGTAAGTCCTATTATTATCCCCATTTAGAGATGATGAAATTGACACAGAAGATTGATGTCACTAAAATCACACAACTATTAAATGGAAGCTCAGAGATAAGACCCATTCCTCCCGCCTCCCTAGTCCAGAGCATTTTCCCACTACACCCACATTTCTGTCCTTTCCTTAAAGAAATGGAATAATGGAGACGGGTTAGTAAGCTGAGGGCCTTGAGGACTTGACATTGAAGCGCTGAGATATTGAAAACCTTAACTAAGAAGAGAGCGTGCTTGGGGCAGGACTAAAGTGCAGAATGTAATGAAGCACTCACTTTTAGAGACAGCTCTCGCAGGACCCTGATGACGAGAGGAAGCACCTCCTTAAGTTTGGACCCCCA
>NW_005294451.1:0-600 GCF_000412655.1 Myotis brandtii
AGCCCAGGCCCGGGAGTTGGGTGCTGGAGAAGCTGGACTGGGCGCTGAAGCTCATGTTCAGGGAGGAAGGTGAGAGGCCAAGGTTGCTCAGGTTCGGGCAGCTCAACCTTTGAGTCTTTGTGGTGTTTTGTTTTTTTTAGTGGATTCATTTTAAAAGTTATGATTGAAGAATTTATTTAGATTTGTCATCTTAAACTGAACGTTTATTGTTTATAAACAATATTGGAATATTTAGCATACGTGTTATTTATAAGTTTAATCGGTTAAATTTATCAACCTGAGATAAATAAGGACTTGCATAAGTAATTGGAAGGTTTTTTGAGTCAGGTAAATACATGAATACTTACAAAGGAAATCAATATGATATATTTATTAATGCAACAATTTCAAATATTAAAGGGATTTTTGTGAAGTTATAAAAAATCTCTGTTAAAGTATAATTAGAATAATGAGATTTTTAAGCTGAACTTAATCATAGTTCTACATTTGTGATGATGATCAATTCAATATTAACCTTTTAACCAATTAGTCTTTGAATGAAACTTACTCTTAAATCTGTCTGAAGATACTAATTACAGTGTTAAAAATAATTTTCTTCTT
>NW_005294452.1:0-600 GCF_000412655.1 Myotis brandtii
CTCTCTCTCTCTTCAGATTCCTTCCCTTAGTTTATTTAGAGTCAACAATCTTCAACCCCTAACTCCACCCTTGATTTTACTAACCTTTCTTTCTCCCCCCTTCAAGTCCAGACGTCTGAAAGAAGTGGGTTTTGAGGTTCACTTTCCACATTTACTCACATTCAGCACTTCGTCACTCATGATATAATACAATCTGCTGTCCCTCTCACATCTCCAGTGAAACTCCTCCAGCAAAGACAAATGGCATGCTTTTACCAAATTCAAAGACACTATTTTGTTCTTATCTTTCTGGACCTTTCTTTCTTATCTGACCCCACTCTCTCTCCTGAAACCTTTTTCCTTGCCTCTCCTGTCCTCCTCCTTCTCTGGACTCTCATCTCAGCCTCCTTGCCTGGGTTCTTTCTCGTCACTCAGTCCTCGAGCGTTGATGCTCCCCCGGGTCTGTGTGCAGCTGCCTGCCCTCCTCATTCTGTCCTCTCTCCCTAAGGAAGCATAGGCACTGCCAGACTACTTATCCTCGTTTTCCTATAACAACCAAATTACACTTCTAGCTCTGGCCTCTCTCCTAAGCTACAGCCCATTTATCCTAGTACAAGCTGG
>NW_005294453.1:0-600 GCF_000412655.1 Myotis brandtii
CCATTCTAGCAGGAACCATTAACCCTCATCCCCACCAGAGAGTTCTGATACATGATGGCAACTTGGAGAACTAGATTTGCTCCGCAAGTGATCCACTAGGGCATCTCTTTCCCTTGCACTGTTGTGGCTGTACATGGGCAAGTATAGCAACAATGGCCTGACAAGAGCTTGGTAACCAGGGACTCAGATCCTTCAGGCAAGTCACCTGGATCAGTAGAAGGATCGTGCAGTGAGGGAGACGATGAACAACAGGTATGACCTCCAGACCAAATGCAGCAACGGGAGCTGTATTTCATTCCACTTATCCTCCTCTTGTTTTTCCAAAAAGCGTAACCAATCAGATTCCTGGAGAAGCTTTGTTGAGGTGGAGTGAACCTGATGTGAGTCACAAGTGGACCTAGGTGGTCCAAGGAGTCATCTAGAGTGGATGCTGTTGTTTCCCCTCCCAGATCCCTGCTGCAGGCCAGTGCCCCAGCACCCAGCTGCTGAGGGTGCTGGCTGATAATACATAGCTCACAGCTGCTCACTCTCCAAAGACCTGCCTTTGGCCACACAGGAACTCTCTCATCCAGGAGGCTATACACTCCCTTACTCCCAGAA
>NW_005294454.1:0-600 GCF_000412655.1 Myotis brandtii
TAATGTCTGGGACACACTAAGTGGGGTAAGGAGTATGATCCCATCTGACAGGTGCAGAAACTGAGGCTGAAAGTACTGATAACTTGTCTAAGGTTACTCAGTATGGACAGAGCTGGTTCTTAGTTCAGGTGGGAGTGAAATCTGCAGGTGATCTGGGAGCCCTGCCCAGCTTCCTCCAGGTGGAAAGAGGAGGGCGGTCCTGTGCTGTTCTTTGATGGCAAGGGCATGTTCTTTCTCTGTTTACCCGGGTTAGGCGCTCACAGGGGAAGAAAAGGCGAGTCCCCGCTGCAGCCAGTGCGAGGCGGTGCCCCTTCTCTGCTGGGCCAGGGCCACGCAGAGCCAGCGCACCATGTGGCTGCGCTCAGCCTCCCTGAAAAGAAAGGGCGGAGATGCCTTCGGAGCCCCCTCCCCACCTCCCCCCCCCACTGCTCAGCTCCCTCCGTTTAGCTTTCTCCTCATTAACTCCCTGGCCTCATTAATCAACCCCATGAAACGCACCCCAGGGAACACTGCCTGCCAGCTCTGCAGCTTGGTGCTTTAATTATCCTCCCAGCGGGAGGAGGAGGGTGCCACACACACACACACACACACACACACACA
>NW_005294455.1:0-600 GCF_000412655.1 Myotis brandtii
CCGTTCAGGCAACATCTCAACTCCTCCCATTGCTTTGCTGCTGAAACCCAAGGACTCTACCCCAGCTCCTTGCGCCTGAGCCAGTTGAGTGGTGTTCTCTCTCTTCTACTGATTGGCACCTACAGCAAAAGGTTTCCAACCACAGCAGAATGGTCCACACCTCCTCTGTCCAAATCAGAGACCTTTTTTGCTTCCAAGTTTGCAAAACCATCCTCCAAGCCTGGATCCAACTTTGTCCTTCCCTCTTCTTCACCCCAATTAATTCTGTTCGGCACCTTGCCCTGTTTCAACTCAGGTAGAGCCAGCTGGTCCCCGGAGGGCAAAACTCCTGTCTGTGCAATGACTTGAAACTACCCAGGGTGCACTTATCTCTGGTGAGCAGGTGGTGGCAGGGACCTGCGATAGGACTGCTTGCTGGGAACCTCTGCTTCCTGTGGGGCTCCATTCTGACCAGCTGTAGATGGTCTGAAAAATGCATGCTTTTCCGTGTCGTGGCCTGTTCCTAGATTTTAAAATTTGGTATGATTGAAACAGGTTTTTCCAAGTAGGCATGTTATATACAGGTAAGTGTCCTTGTTCAGTAAGACTAAAGGCAACCAG
>NW_005294456.1:0-600 GCF_000412655.1 Myotis brandtii
TCCTCCACCTTCTCCTCCTCCTTTTCTCCTTTTGTTATTCTTCCTTCTTATCCTCCTCCTATTCCTTTCTTTTAGGGTCTGATGAAGAGAACAGAAATGCATGAGCTTTATTCTCTTTCTCTCTCTGCCTCGAACACCCACACAGTGACCTTTATGCAGATGATTGCCTGTTTTTGTTAGGGAGTGGTTGTAAAGCTTCATCCCATCAGGCCAACGTTCTGCATTTGTGTTCTGTATACAATGAAGAGGAATCAGCACTTTGCTGGCTCAGTTGATCTAAAAAGAGTTCTTCAGTTAACTCGTCCAGCTGCCTCAGAGCCTATTCCTGAGCTTTGTCATTTGTTGACCCCAAGTTGCTTGGCTCGTCTCCAACTTCTCCAGGGAGCATGTCTTATTTCTGGTGCTTTGGGTTGTAATATCCCACCTTCTGTCTTCCAGGATTTCCTTAAACTTTCTGATGCTTGGATCACTTTCTTTCTTAGGTGCTATCACTGTTACAATTTTATTTTTAAAATAATATCATTTTAATGGGAACTTGGGTTTAAAGAGAGGTAATTGGGTATTCTCATGAAAGCTTCTTGAACTGGAAGTTTTCTTTTT
>NW_005294457.1:0-600 GCF_000412655.1 Myotis brandtii
CTCTCCTCTGTCCCATAGGCCCCCTTATTTGTTGCAGTTCAGATATCACATTGTTTTAATTACTCTAGCTTTTTGGTATATTCTATATCTCTCCCCCACCCACCCACACACACACACATACACACTGTTTTTCACCTCCAGATTATTTAAACACAAACAGATCTTATGCATAGTGATATAACTTCACTTTCCCAGGGAAAGTTGGAAAGGAAAAGTGATATGAAATAGTTACTCTGGGGTTCCCTGCATTCATTGGTGATCAGGATTATTTTGGCTGGAGTACTGTTATCAACTGAACATTACAGCATTACTTGGCACTTGACAAGTACTGTGTTTTATCTCATTAAATGACTCCCCAACAATTGTGTGAAGTAGGCAGGGTGGTTGAACTGGTAGCTCCCGGCTTCCTGAAAAGGAGGAGTTTTTAGACAGTTATTAGGCATTTTGTGGATCCAGAAACTGGCGAGCTGGCTGGTTGGCTGGTTGTCCTTCCTTCCGAGATGATTTTCTTGTTATTTTCATTGAAAAATCAACAAGATATTAGGGACTCAGGACCGAAGGTTCACAAATACAGAGGCTCATTATAGGAAGCATTTTAAC
>NW_005294458.1:0-600 GCF_000412655.1 Myotis brandtii
CATGGCTCCATTTTCACAGCTCCCTCCCGCTGCCATGTCGCAGGTGGCTGGGACCCAGGATTGACTTCCGCCTGCCGGCCGGGACCCTAACCCAGTGTTTGCTTGTCCATCAGGATGTTTAGGTCATGACAGACCCTAGTTCTTTATATTTTAGGATTTTATATTTTTTATTCTTAACATTAAATGGTATGAGAAATACTTAAATTGAAGTTTAGATTCCTGTTTTGTTTAAAAAAATTATATATTTATGTAGTCAATTTGATATATTAGCATTATAGCCAATTTCAGGACTATTATATGGTTCTAGATATTTTTACTTTAAGCATTTTTGTCATAAACATCTTTGCCACACCATTTTCACTGCAGGTATTTCCGCCACAAACATTTTCACAGCACAACTAATTGACCGTGAGGCAATTTTGTTGTAAAAGATAAAATAACTGGCTGACAGTTTGGTTTGCATTTAGCAGACTTAATGTACTTAAATCTTGTCAATTTGGTTTTATTTCTCCATTGACAAAGTTTTTGCACTATGCCCACTTTTATATTATACTAGAGGCTCAGTGTACGAATTCGTGCATTGTGGGGTCCGGCTGGCCC
>NW_005294459.1:0-600 GCF_000412655.1 Myotis brandtii
TGTGACCTGGTATAGGTTCACCCTAGCAACAAAGATCAGAGACCACTTGCTAAAAATAACCAACAGCCTTACCCTAGCAGGTTTGGCTCAGTGGGTAGAGCGTCTGCCCTAGGACTGAAGGCTTGCAGGATTGATTCTGGTCAAGGGCACATCCTGTGCGCGGTTGATTGGGAGGCAACCAATCAATGTATCTCCCCCGCCCCCGCCTTCCACCCTCTCTAGAAAATCAATGGAAAAATATCCGGGTGAGGATTAACAAAACAAAAATAACAGCAACCTATGGAAGGAGCATGCTTAAGGCTGTTCATACTGCTGGTATAAATCTTTATTCTATTGGGGTTTATTTTCCCTCCATACTGGACATAAACTGCTCAAAAGTGGGGGCTGACCCTGCTTGTACTTCGGTCGGAGTCTAGCACATGTTGGGGATCCCAGCTGCGGAGTGCACGGGCTGCAGGACAGAGGTCACCTCAGCTGATGGTGCTTTGCACAACTTACACGTGTGCAAAACAAGGCTCTGAGGTGAAGAACTCTTTCCCAAGCCACGAAGGTGGTTGATGGTGCCCCAGTGTAAGTGAGGCCTGGGCACAATGCTGAGCC
>NW_005294460.1:0-600 GCF_000412655.1 Myotis brandtii
AATCAAGTAATTCTGATGTGAGGAGGGAATGGCACCAGTTAATATTTCTTTGAGACTGTTCAAGAATTGTTCTTTATTGATTCTGTATATGCCCAATAAAAGAGAGATAGTGCAGAAAAGGGGGAAAAAATTAGCTTCTTATTCATGTATACCTATTTATACATTGCCACCCATGAAGAATTATGAAATGCTACATCATTTTATTTTTATGAATTGATTACCCACTACAGATCATTACCGATGCCAATAAATTATTTTTTAATCTTAAAGACCAAAGAAACAACTCTCATAGTAAATTGACTTCCCCATTACAATATGAGTCAGTAAATGTTCAACTAATACATCCAAATCCATCCTTGGCTGAGATGGGTAAGGAAGGGGAAGACTCATGAGCATCAACTGACTCAGCATTTTGGGAGGATATTTGTAAATTCTCATGGGCATGCTAAATCATGTAGTCAATTTTTAAGAAGCTAAAAATATTCTTATAAATGTACCAGAATATTTGTATGATAATGTCCAAATTTATAATAGGAAACAAAGTACAAATACAAGATAAATATCAACCAACATATAGTCCACATAGTACAATTTTATATA
>NW_005294461.1:0-600 GCF_000412655.1 Myotis brandtii
CCTGCCATCTCCTTCTCCCAACAGGCCCAGCCCCAATCCTCCCCGATTGGGCCAAGCCACTGGCCAGATCCCACCTGTGCACAAATTTGTGCAATGGGCCTCTAGTTTTGAATAAAATACACTGTAGTTGTTAACAACATGTACCTATGTGTTGGTGATTTATATATTTGATGGGTATCAACAGTGTGACTTGTAACTGCTACTCAATTCTCCTCCCATCCTTCTTTTTTTGGTTAGGTCATCCCACCAATGGGACGGTTTTGCAATGATAAACTTAAAAGTGTATCATACTTAGAAAATTGTTACTACTTACAAGTAATGGTAACACTTACTGGTAATAAAAGTTGGAAGCACTGGCGTATGGCACTGTATATCTTTATTTTGAGAAAAATAAAAAAGAGAGCATCCCAACACAGCTACGTCAGAGTGTTTGCAGACCACATAGAATCTTTGTCCTCATGCTGCACAGGGGAGAGACTCACTCCACGCCTGCTGTCATCTCCCTCCACGTTCATGTTGAAATGGGCAACCAATGTTTGCTTATATTTTCTTTTTACCGCTAACTTGGTATTTTATTAACCCTCTCTCGCAAATTGATCC
>NW_005294462.1:0-600 GCF_000412655.1 Myotis brandtii
TATTAGATAGGATATATAGATTAACAAGTCAAAGAGAACAATGTTCCTGTTTGGAGCAGGGTCAGCTCACTTTTCTTGTAAAAGCCCAAATAGTCCATATTAGTCTTTTTAGAACCATAAGGTCTCTGCCATAACTCCTCAGCTCTGCCTGGAGTGCAAGCAGCCAGAAGGCATGCGCAGGGTGGGTGCTGCTGTGCTCCCTGAGGATTGCATTGTAAAACGGCGGTGACCCTGACTGGGAGAAGCAAATACTGGAAATCAAAGTCGTAGCCTTTGTCAGCCCAGTGCTTCGTTCAGTCACCACTCTATTTTATTTCAGTGACACGGGAACAGGAGTCCTGATCGGCACTGATAAGAAGTCTTCATTGTAACCACCCAACACCTGCCCTGCAAGCTCAGAGAGTCTCTAATTAAAGTAATTCAGAAGCTGGAAAAAGTTATCAGAGGAACATTTTTATTTCCAAGTCACATCACTAATGGTATCTAGTAACTGCTCTCTCTCACCTAGCTGAAGAAAAATCAAGTTTCTACTTGCTTGTGACTGCCTTTTGCAGAAACAGCCAGGCAGGTTCCCACTGAATTTGGGGGTACATTTGGGAT
>NW_005294463.1:0-600 GCF_000412655.1 Myotis brandtii
ATGTATTCAACAGGGAAAATTTTCCACATTTCAGTTAACACAAGGGCTTTCTTTGGTGCCGCCTTGATCTTCTATTCGGACTTTTTACATCTTACTCTTTCCAATCTACCCCACAACACACCATGAAACACATCTGCTTTTGCCCCTGGCCCCTCTGATGGACCAGGGGGTAAATACACTCAGTTCTTCCAGAACTTACTGTTAGCTGATTTTACACAGTGCTCAAAATTGGGAGGCACATGTGGAAAGGGTCAGCCATCAGCAGAGTTTTAAACCACTGGAATAAATGGAAAGCAAGAAAAATGTCATATTCATTACTATATCTGCTCTAGCATGTCAGCATATATACCAGCATAGCTTGCTGAGAGCAGGTATTCAATACATGGCACTGTAAAATGATAGAATCGTAAAGCCAGAAGGAACCTCAAGGAGATCAGTCCCATCATCCCACAGCTGAGAAATTTGAGACCCAACTGGTTAAAACTGGGTCATCAGATATTTAGTTTATAGCAGCCATAGTCCATGTTCCCACTCTGAGTTCACAGTTGTTTTTTCGGTCAGGTTGCTTGTCAGATGAATGAATGAATGAATGAATGAATG
>NW_005294464.1:0-600 GCF_000412655.1 Myotis brandtii
TTTTATTTTGAGATATAAATGACATTCTCCAGTTTATTCCATATGCTTTTATCTGCAACTATCAGAATATGTGATTCAAACTTATGCATAAGGATTCACATCTGCATTAAATCCAAAGCTAAGTGTAGGCTTAGCACTGACTGAGTCAATGAACCAAATATATTATGAAGGACTCAGGCTCTTTTGGTCTCTCGATACAAACATTCACAGTTTGGACTTCAATCTAAAGCAAGTTCCTCATGGCTCTAGGAAGCATGCCAGTGACAACTAAGCTTCAAGCTTCCTCATTCACATGCAGGAGAGTGAGAGAGAACATTGCTTCTAGTTTGGGCATTTCTTCAGCAAACTAAAATGCCATAAAAAAGAAAAATCCCAAACTGAATTTCTAATATGGCCATACAGAGCTGATATCTAAAAAGAAATTTAAGATGAAAACATTTATCTACATTTTTATTAGCAGATTTATTTTTGCTTTAAGAAGTTTATAGATATAGTGAGAAATTAATAGGTAAAATAGAATTTTAACTGGTAAATTCAATTTGTGAATTGTTTTGGTGAGGTTTATACTTTCAGACAGCTGTTGACACATAAAAAGTATGC
>NW_005294465.1:0-600 GCF_000412655.1 Myotis brandtii
TCTAACATTCCACTTTCTACAGCAGAGTGAACATACTTGATACTCCAGAGGAAGAGCGAAGGAATGAAACCAACATGCAGACCCTACTCATCAGAGCCTGAGAAGTCCCTCCAATATTACTAGCCTGAACATCCCTGTAAACCAGTGAAAGGAGTGATAGCCTTTCTTAGGCAGGAGTAAGAGAGAAGTCAGCATGTGAGGCAAAATTGCCTATGTCAAAGATTATGGCCAGAAACATCTCTTAATCAGTTTTGTTTTATTTTTAACACAGTGCTGGTAACTCAATAAATATATATGTGTAGACACATACATAGCCAGCTTATTCACATATCTGAGGGTAGAAAATATGACAGTACGCCCATATTTTCTGCACATACATACACACATGTATATGCACAAGTAGCTGAAAGTGTTTCCCAATATAACTGTTATCACTACTACCTGTAAAAAATATATAGGTGCACTCTTATATTTCCTATCCCATTCTATTTCACTAAAGAAAAAATGCTCACGGAGACACACTTAATGAATTTCATGACCCACTCACTAGTCAAACATGACCTGGAGTTTGAAAAAGGCTGCTTTAACTCGCCTGTGGAG
>NW_005294466.1:0-600 GCF_000412655.1 Myotis brandtii
GCCCTCAGGCCCCATATTTCTGGGAAATGGTCAGAGGACTAAATTCTTTTATCACAGCTGGGTGCAATTTAGACAACTATGGGAGGCAATGAAGCCCCTGGATGGCGTTACCTCCCCTTCCCTGACCCTATGTCAGCATTCCAGGCAATGCAACCATTTAAGCAGTTGTCCTGGAGCTGGTTCCAGGCTTTTGTCTACTTGGCTGCCAGGTAATGTTATTTTTGTACAAAGCAAATCTAATCTAGAGTAGGTGAAATTCCAACTATGCTGTCTTTGTGAAACTCAAAATGTAGAAATATAAGGTCAGAAAGATGTCAGAATAATAGTCTTAAAAATATTTTGGCCAGTAGGTATAATTCTTGGACATCTTTCAGGGAGCATGGAACAGCTTGAGAATAGGCATCAGCTCCATGATCCTCTTGCCATCCTTTACTTTTCCTGTTCATGCTATCAGATAGCATGTTAAATATTAAGATAATTCAACAATTAGTTTAAGAATATCTGCAAACTCTGTATCTTTGTTTCAGTTATGATAGACCTTTTGGGTTAGATTTTCTCTATTTAAGTAATGGTAGCTTCACTTGATCGTGAGGAAAAAAA
>NW_005294467.1:0-600 GCF_000412655.1 Myotis brandtii
CTGTTGGTCTGAAGACTGCAGGGCACTTTTACTTGTGATTTTCCATATGTTCCTATCACCTTTGAGACTGAGAACACAGGAATAAAGAGACAAAAGTGCATGCATCCTGGTCAGCCCCTTCAGGGCTTAAGTTCAGGAAGTCGGTGCTCAATGGATTGAAGAGAAACAGAAAGCAGAGGGCGGTTTGTGCTCCTCTCCCCCGGTTGGAATCCAGGGAGGGAACTGCTCCACAAAGTGGCCTAATGCCTTCAAAAAATCGTCACAACAAACTAAAAACAATGGTGCATGGGGGTTCTGTGGGAATGGGTCTTTTATCCCTTGCGAGCTCCGTGGGGGTCACTGCACACACCATGGAGGACTAGGGAGGTAGCTGAGTTGGGAACCAGAGATCATCATTGTGAGTACAGTGTTCAGCCTAAGGCAGGAATCGATGGAGGTTGTAGGTGAGAATCAGACAGTTGACCTGAATTCATAAAAAAAAAAAAAAGAAAGTGCTGGGTCCCGGACATGCCAAAGAGCAAAGCATAGGTGAATCAGATCCAACAGAAGAGTGCAAGGTGCCCGGGGTCCAGATTAGCCAGAGCACCTCACCACGGAGCC
>NW_005294468.1:0-600 GCF_000412655.1 Myotis brandtii
GGGGGGGGGGTTCTTGGGGGATGTTGGGGAGAAGATAGTTCTGTTTGCATTTTCTGAGTCTGTCCCACAGAAGTGCATGGTGGCAAGGACCGAGCCAGGGTGGGAGGGGGCGCCGTGTGTGCGCCTGACCTTGAACTACGTGCGGAGAGATGCTGAGGAGGGGGTCGGGCCTGTGGGTCCCTCCAGCCTCCCTGGGGGGCTCTGGCACTGAGCCAAACCTGAAAGCCCTGCACGGCCTTGGCCCCGGCAATTCCACCTCAAGGAATTAACTGATCACCAGAAATAAGTGAAGACCGGAAGGACGATTTAGCTCTCCCCGTGTTCACTGCTACTACGTTTAAACGCCTGACATGGAGCGTGCCTCACGTTCCCAAGAGGGGCTGGATTAAGCCAATGGTGCTCAGCCATTCCCTGGAATAGAAATAAAAACATCGTTGTCGATGATGCCAGGAAAAGGTGGTCTAAGCAAACAGTCCGCTGAGAAAAGCAGGTGGCAGTGTGTCCCCAGTCGAGTTTAAGAGAATAGCAGGGTCGCCTCATCTCTATCTGATTAACACACAGGCCAAGGACAAAATCTAGGAAGAAATACACCAAAATGTT
>NW_005294469.1:0-600 GCF_000412655.1 Myotis brandtii
GGTTCATGCCAGGCCTGGTCCAGGATGCCAGTGCTGAGGAGTCAGGAGTTTTGGTCTTGCCTGGTGTCTTATGTCCACTCTGGCACAAGTTCCCGCATGGTCCACCCTGAGCCATGGGCTCTGTGCAGTGCCCTCCCTGCCCCTCCAGTCAGCAGAGGGCCGGCATCCCTGATGCGCCAACTCCGGGTGAGCTGAGGCTGGCACCTGCTGTCTGCCCACAGAGCCCTCCCTGCCCTTCCTTTTTATAAGCTGGCACAGGACAAGGGGTTTCTACGTGAGTAACGAGGTGACGAGGGGCATCTCCAATGAGAGCACTCTGCACGGGTTCTCAGGCCTGGTGTGGGCACCTACGGAGAGCGAGAGACGAACAGGACAGGCACAGCTCACTAACAATGATATGGTGCATTTACTGAGCACCTGCCATGGGCCAGGTGCTGCTCTGCTCTTTACGAGGAATGACTCAGCCACTCTCCTAAACCACTCTTTGAGTTAAGTTCTAATATCACCCCATTTTACAGATTTGCACCCAGCGAGGTTATAGGGCAATCGGATGGGAATTGGTCAGGCTCAACCTGGTATACAGAAACCACTCCTATGGGA
>NW_005294470.1:0-600 GCF_000412655.1 Myotis brandtii
CACAGAGAGGTGACTATGTGAAGAGGCAGCAAGAAGGTGGCTACTGCAAGCCAAGGAAAGAGAACTCAGGTGAAACTGACTCTACTGGCAGCTTGACCTTGAACTTCTGACCCCCAGAACTATGAGGAAATTCATTTCTGTAGTTCAAGCTATCCAGTCTGTGGCATTCTATATGGCCACTCTAGAAAACATAGACAGGCCCTTCAGTACCATGTTGGAGACACCCCTCGGGCCCAGATGAAAAGTCTCAATAAGAGGTTTGAGGGGTTCCTTGTATAGCTGGACTGTTTAAACTATGGACTAGCTCCAATTTCTTAACCAGAGAGTTATATCACACATGGACATTTTTCAGGGGGTTTTGCTTCATTGATCCTGGGTTCTATTTATCATAGTTACCCTTAGCCAAACATATCATGCTAAAAGCACTTTAGGACTAATCCTCTTCCTCTCAGTAAATATTAATCTAGTTACCTGGAGCTCTTATTGACAAGGGATTATGCCCCATCTCCTGCCCACTTTCATTCCCCAAGGTGCCCTCTCAGTTAAGGGAGGCCATGTGCTTGAACTTCTTCCTCCTCCCAGTGGTGTCAGAGATAAAGC
>NW_005294471.1:0-600 GCF_000412655.1 Myotis brandtii
CGTCATCCCTTATTTCTAAATGCTTCAAACACCTATGAAATCAAACCTCATTTTCTCCCCACCCTGATATGTGTATCTCAGATGTGGTGAGGCCGTGGAGAAAAACAAGCGTCTCATCACAGCTGACCAGAGGGAATATCAGCAGGAACTCAAAAAGAACTACAACAAGCTGAAAGAGAACCTCAGGCCCATGATCGAGCGGAAAATTCCAGATCTCTACAAGCCGATATTCAGAGTTGAAAGTCAAAAGAGGTAAGAGCTGGCGGAGAAGGCCTCTTCCTGGGGTAAAGGATAAGGGCTTGGGGCCCAGCAACAGGGCACACTCCACTGCACACGGGCTCAGAGGGAGGGCTGGGAGTGGGCTAGAGTCAGGGGAGCTGCCTGAGCTCAGTCTGTTCTGCTTCCATCCTGATCCCCCCTGTCCCTTCTCCTAACCTCACTGGGAACCCTCCTGCTGGCTGTTGGCCAGCCGTCTTCCCAGACTGACTTACTGCCTGCCCGTGTATTTTCTGGCACAGTGTGAAGGGATCTCACACCTTCTCTTATTAGTTACTGAGTACCCCGTGATTGATGTCCTTTTCTAGTGGGTGATTTCCCCTT
>NW_005294472.1:0-600 GCF_000412655.1 Myotis brandtii
CATGCAGAGGGGACTGGTCTCTTATTCAGAATGTGCTCTTGCCATTCATTGCTCTGTCCCCTTGTGAAGCAGGCAGCAGGCCAGGGAGCAGTCCTCACCCGGGGATAGACTGAGGAGCTGGTGGATAACTACCCGATCCTTCCTCCTCAGGGAGGAGAGCGAAGGTGGAGGCCTGGAGCCCGCAGTCTATCCGAGGTGCCTCAGAGGGACTGAGCCCAGGTGCTGGCACCAGGACCCTCCCCATTAACATCACCTGTTTGCTGGGCTTTTCTCCCCTCTTTGTTTTACCTCCCGCATAGATTCCTGGGATCTCTTCCCAAATAAAGCACCCTTGCACCCGATCCTGGCTTTAGGGACGCCTTTGCTTGGCGACCATCAGATACCGTGATTTACTGGTTATGGCAGAGGAGGATAAAAGGGAAAGTTGGTGATGACACCAGCTCTTTTTCCTTTGGAACAGGATGGCTATTGAACTCATTTTTTTAACCAGGGATCGTGTTTTTGAAGGAAGTTCACCAGAGCAACGGTTTAACGTATTGCATTTAATTTCTGGCAGAGACACCCAGTAGCAACATCAAGGAGACGCTTTTCTGGCACAAA
>NW_005294473.1:0-600 GCF_000412655.1 Myotis brandtii
GATACTCTATCCACTGAGCCAAACCAGCTAGGGCCCCTTCCATTTTCTTCATAATACTTATCACCTTCTCACTTACATGTCTATTTATTTTGCCAGTTGTCTGATTCTCCCAAGTAAAGAGTGAGCACCATGAAGGTATAGGTTTTTGTCTTTTGTATTCACTGCACCTGGAACTGTGTAGACGTTCAATAAATATCTGTTGAACAGATGAAGCACCGTTGGTTGAATGACCTTGAAGTCTCCTGCAGGTTACTAAATTACAAATGTTTCTGCCCGCCTTGCATCCTGCCTTCCAGCTCACCCTACCGGTCTTCTAGATTCATTCCTGCTTCCATTTTCTTAAAGTCATGCCCGCGCCAGGATCACCTTCCCTACCGAGGAGGCTCTCACTCTGGTCTCCCTCCCTTACCTCGTGAAGTAAATGTGTAGATAGGGGGGCCCCCCAAGGCATGGATGGGAGGTTTATGCGTTGCCATAGTTACTGCGCCCGCCTGGAGCAACATATTCCCAGGGTGCCCCGCCCCTACGGGTAATAGGTGGTTAGCAGATCCCGAGCAGTCCCGCGCAGGGGCGAGTATAAGGAGGCGACAACCCGGTTTT
>NW_005294474.1:0-600 GCF_000412655.1 Myotis brandtii
TCACCATGGCTCCTCCAGTGAGGGGTGTCCATTCTTCCCTATCAGTGTTGAGAAATTTTATACATGGCAACCAAATGAATTACACAGCTTGGGTGAATCCTGTGGTGTCACTTATAAAACAGAGACACTGTGAGAATATGCATGTAAGAAACAGGGATCCCCTTTCCACCAGTTTGCAATGACAGATTCCTTATTTTTCTTGATCTCTATCTATTTGATGTTTAATGTTTCTATTTCTAAAAAATTCCTGTTTATGATTACTCAGGTATTTTCTCCAATAATATAAGCTGTTCTTATGATGCCCTGAATTTCCTGCTGTGTCTTCAGTGTAAGAGGCTTTAAACCCATATGTATTGTAACAATCTGTTCATGAAAATCAGGCATATTTCTGACGTGTGATTCAAAATAAGTCTAGCATCCTCCCCTTACCCAGTTCCAAAGTCAACAATATACTAAGAAATTTTATAGCATATTGAAAGAATAATTTACCTCAATCAAGTGAAATATTGTTCACAATGCAAGGATGTTTCAATGTATGTAAAATAATAAAAGTGTTACACCTCATCCACAGTATGAAGGACAAAAATATATCATCACATA
>NW_005294475.1:0-600 GCF_000412655.1 Myotis brandtii
GCCGAGCTCAAAAGGTTCGTCATCACTGATGTAGAGCAATGAGGAAACTTGATATGTAATGACCACAAAATACCTATTTCCATGGAAATGGTAGATTTGAAAACAAAACAAAACAAAAAACAGCCTCAGATTCAGCTGTAAGACCTCAAATGTGGTTCTAGATTTATACGTATTTGAGTTTTCTTATCTCCATTATGATTTTGATGCACTTTCTCTCTCTTTCTCAGGACCACCACACAATCTCAAGTATAGTGAAGTCAGGAAAACCTCCCTGGTTCTGCAGTGGAAGCCTCCAATCCACTCTGGACGGACTCCAGTCACTGGCTACTTTGTGGACGTGAAGGAGGCCAATGCCAAAGATGACCAATGGCGAGGACTCAATGAGGCAGCTCTTACAAACAAATACCTGAAGGTAAGAGGATGCTCATAATTTGAGAAACCTGTTTAAAAAGATAAAAGGCTCTTCTAATGATATTAACTTAAAAGTTAGCAAGGTAAGACAATATTTCTGCTTTGGTCTGTGTCAGACGTTGGGCTCCTGGTAAGTTTTCATTTGGCAGTGGTTGGGGATTGGCAAGGTTTTTGATGCTTAAAACAATT
>NW_005294476.1:0-600 GCF_000412655.1 Myotis brandtii
AAAAAAATCCTTGGGTGAGGACTAAAAAAAAAATGATTGAACCCCAGGACTTTTGGAATCCAAGGCAGAAGAATGAGGAAGAATAATCTTTTGAAAGTGATAATATCCAGGTAGTTTAAAGATGAATTACTTGACTTTTTCCTAGATAATCAGAATACCATGAAATACGCCAGTAATACGACTGGAGAAGGCTGCATGGACAAAATTGATATTTGTGAAAATAAAATATCTATGCAATAGTAAGTACCAATGTGAAATGTTTTAAGTTACAAAGTGCAAAAAGTTCAGTAATCATAGCAACTTTAACTCGCCCACCTTACTTTGTGAGATCCTGTCAGGTGGGAAACTAAGTTACTGTTGCCATAGAAAACACCACAATACTACTGCTTGATAAGCTCAAAGACAATTATAAACATTACTTCATTAATAGTCCTTTTTATTTAAAGTGCATCAAAATTTACCTAATGACATACAAAAATTGCAGATCAAACAAAAGAAAATTGCACTGCTCTCTAACAGATTCACATCTTTCACTATTTAAAAAGAAAAAGAAAGAGAAAGACATTAATCTTATACAGACATGCACCTTCTTATTTTTTT
>NW_005294477.1:0-600 GCF_000412655.1 Myotis brandtii
GATAAGGAGACTGAGAAATAAAGTTCCCTGGGCTAAAGATGTCAGCATGTGAGAGAGCTGATCCCAGGCAGGGTAGGATGGGAGTGGATGCCGAGACCCTGACTGCAATTCCCTCCAGAGACTCAAGGCATGAGCAGTGTATGGGCTGTGCACCAAGACTGGTGTGGGGAAGGCAGCTTTCCACCATGATGGGGGCCAGGTAGAGCCTTTGTAATGGCTGATGGTCAGGCCTGGAAAAACACATCAGTTTTTAAGCAGGAGCTGGACTCCCAAAATATCTTTATCATGAACTTTTCTGACTTTCAAGTTTTCAGAATACCAATACACTTATAACGTAAGAAGCAAAGTGAAAGAATCTTTGTATTTCTTTGCAAGAAAAACACAACAAAACTGCTTTGGCTATTAATGTTTATCTCCTTTCCTGACACGGAGGTCTCAAAGCTTTCGCAGTCAGCCATTAGTAAGCTGCTTCGGTTCCTGCTGCTGCTTCTTCATCTCCCCGCTTCCTTCTCCTCCTCCTCTTTCTCATCCTCCCCTCCTCCTTCTCCTTTTACCTTTTTCTGTCAACTTTTAATGGAGAGAAAGTAATCATTTTAGAAA
>NW_005294478.1:0-600 GCF_000412655.1 Myotis brandtii
GGGGCACCTGTTTGAAGCGTGGATCTGAGGCTGTGAGCCTGAGAGGTGTCTCTGGTGGGGGTGAGAGGGAGCTGCGTGTTTGAGGATGCTGTAAGTTATTGTAGTGTGTGCTTTTACTCCCTTACTTTCCCTGGAAAAGAGGAGATGGAGCCAAATGATAGATGAATACTTCTCTATGTAGCAAGGGAAATAACCAACTGTTATGATGGAAACTCTCTTTTATAGATGCTCCCTTTGGAAAGTAGAGGAGTTCTAGGGCTTGCATGGAGACCCTAACCAGAATCTTGAAGCCTTCAGTGATGCCAGGTTTCCTAGTGAGAAACTGTTAGTCTTTTTAAAAAGGAGATTGTGGTAGTAGTAGCAGCAGTATTACTAATAACTACAGCAACAATAATAATATTTAACATGAATTAGTTAAGTTCCAGGAATCTTTAATGCTTTATGTGCATTAACTCATATAATTCACACAATAACCATACACGAGCTATTATCTAGTTTTAACAAACGAGGAAACATGCACAGAGACCTTCCTCAAGGTCACACTATAGGTGGAGTCAGGATGTGAAGC
Source organism: Myotis brandtii (assembly GCF_000412655.1). NCBI lineage: Eukaryota > Metazoa > Chordata > Mammalia > Chiroptera > Vespertilionidae > Myotis > Myotis brandtii. Next base: position 569 of record NW_005294478.1, read on the forward strand.
CAGGAAGTCTGGTTCTGATGCCCACATGCTTT
>NW_005294479.1:0-600 GCF_000412655.1 Myotis brandtii
AATCAATAAAAATATATTTTAAAAAGGAAACAACAAAAAACACACAAATGATTGGCATTCATGATACTTGCCTTCCAGTTGGGCCTGAGGAGAACATGTGCAGTCTCATCCCCTGTGGCCCTGCGCTCCCAGCATTCCCACAGCCCAACAGCTAAGGATGAACTGGGCTTTCGTGAAAGACCCACAGCTTGGGAATCACTCCAATCTAGAAGAATGTCTCTTACAGATCCCACTGCTAATTGTCCTGGAAGCTGTGGCAAGGTATAGTTACGGGGTGAACGTCAGTTCTGTGTTTCAGCACGATTTCACCAGAGTAAACACTCTTCTCCTAAGACCCGAAGTGGAAGCACAGGGGAAACGGGGACACAGCTGGGGGCACAGGAACTGCTTAATCGCCAGGTTCTATCTCGGTCTGCATGAGGCGACTGCAGTGGCATTTCCCATCAGCAAAAGGGGAAGCTTTAAATGAAACCTATCTTTTGAAGAGTAGAAACACAAGCTTCCAGAGGGCTTTTTGGTTCGCTGAAGAGAGCCTTTTCCTTGTTAGCAAGGCATTTTCCTTTGAGTTGATGGTTCCATACTAGTTCAGAGTCATGAGAG
>NW_005294480.1:0-600 GCF_000412655.1 Myotis brandtii
AACAAACCATGTTATTAGAATTTATATTTCTAGTATGAAAAATGTAGCCTATGTAATTAATTTTAAATCATTTAAAATGGCCATACAGACGGCTCCAGGTTGTTTTCTACTTTTGTCCTTTGGATTCATCTATATTCTACTGGATCAAGAAAGAATTGGCAAGTTGAATATGTACAGTCAGGACCAAGGGAATTAAGACTTTCTAATTACCTAGTGCTTTTCAGGTTATTAAAAATCTTACTTAGCCTTCACTTGAATCATGAGATAAGGCTACTAACATCACCTCTGTGTCCCCTTAACAGATAAACTCAGGTGCAGAAAGATTCAGTCACTGTCCCCGAATGGCCAGGACAGGAAAAGGGACTAACACAGAAGGAGATCATTTCAAAACCTACGCTGCTTTCTGCCTTCTCTCTTACTTTATTTGGTTCTTCCTTCTGTTCTTCGCCCATGGGTATGTTCTTGGATGAATACCACGACGAATCATATTTCTTTTAAAATTTTTATTTCTTGATTTTAGAGAGAGAAAAGAAGGGAGAAAGAGAGAAACAGCAATTTTTCATTCCACTTATTTGTGCATTCATTGGTTGCTTTCTGTAC
>NW_005294481.1:0-600 GCF_000412655.1 Myotis brandtii
GGGGGGGGGGGGACATATGTGGTACTTTCAAAATAATAATAAAATAAAAAACTGTCTGTATATTTTGGGGAATTTAGAAAGAAATGCACATGCTGAGGGCAGGATGAAAGCTAAAAAGGGCAGGAGAAGACCCAAGCTTTCCTTCTGCCTTACCTTTATTCTCACTGCAAGCAGTAAGTAAAGGCTACAGCAGAGCTGTAAACTATCTGGCTATGTATTGAAGGAGTGACCCCACACAGAGGCAATCTGCAAAAAGACTAAGCCTGCTAGCTAGAATCCTTTCTTTTATTCCTGTACTAGGAGCCCAGTGCATGAATTCATGAACCTTGAAAGGAGCTGTGGGGTGCGAGGTTACGGTGGGCACAGGGGTGAGTCTTGGCCCATCCTCATTGCCCATGCCTGGTCCTTCCCCCTTCCACCTTGACCCTAGGTCCCCTGTCTGCTGGCAGTCCCACTCCCGCCACCACTGCTCCCATATGTTGACAGCGCCGCCCTGCTCGTATCCACTGACAGCAGGGAGCAATTGGGGCCAGAACCAGCAGTGGGTGCAAGCAGGGCCAGTGCCGTTAGTGTGTGCGAGCAGTGACTGCTGCCCTGATC
>NW_005294482.1:0-600 GCF_000412655.1 Myotis brandtii
AAATAAAATAAAATAAAAAGGTACTACTTTTGAGGGGGAAGTGAAATGATGGCAGAGGTTTTAGACCTCTGCCTTACACCATATATAAAAATAAATTCCAGATGGGTAAAAATGTAAATAGTTTCTTTCCAGAATAGCTGTCTGGAGAAAACTTCCTAGTGCAGAGCATTTAAAATGCTGGATGAAATACAAAAAGCATCTTTCTTTTTAAAGGCATGGCAATGCTGTCAGAAAAGAAAGGGAAATTATCAAAAATAAGAAGAAAGTTCCACTCCAGAAAAATTCTAACTGGAGCTGCTGTGTGCGTGGGGACATCAGTCCATTTCTGGTAGGCTTAGCCAAATTCAGAGAACAGTAGCTTAAGCTTGAGGCCTAAGGGCAAGGAGTTTGCATTGGGAACTTCCAGAGAAAGCTGGGATTCCCTGTGGATGAAGTAGAAAAGCAATTGAACTGGAAAAATACCACCAACAGAGAAAGACAATGAGGATACTTGTCTCCAAACCTGGGCCTGTGGTCGCTTGAAAGTGATGACACATAACTGCATGTTAAAAAAAAAAAAATTCTCACCCTGGCTGGGTGGCTCAGTTAGTTGGAGCATCA
>NW_005294483.1:0-600 GCF_000412655.1 Myotis brandtii
CATTTATTGAAGAGGCTGTCTTTACCTCATTGCCCCCTTTGTCTATTAATTAACCATAAAGGCATGAGTTTATTTCTGGCCTATTCTGTTCCATTGATCGATGTCTGTTTTTATGCCAGTATCATGCTGTCTTGATTACTATAGCCTTGTAGTATCATGTTATATCAGGTAGCGTGATAGATTGCTCTGGCTATTTGAGGTCTTTTCTGTTCCCAAGTAAAGCTTTTGAATGTTTGTTCTAGGTCTGCAAAAAGTGCCATTGGTATTTGACAATGATTGAATTAAATATATAGATTGCTTTGGGTACTATGGACATTTTAAAGAAGTTAATTCTTCCTATCCATTAACATGGTATATACTTTTAATTATTTGTATCTTCTTCAATTTCTTTCTCCAGTGTCTTAAAGTTTTCCAAGTACAGGTGTTTTACATCTTAGGATAAATTTATTCCTACATCTAACTTTGAAACTCCATTTACAATGTATTATGTTTTCAATGAAAAATAGTAAAATAAAAATTTTTTAAATGTAGTCCTACAACAGTTTGGTGATTTCAGGGGGAGGGAGAGAAGGAAAAAGGCATAGAGGGGATAAATGGTGA
>NW_005294484.1:0-600 GCF_000412655.1 Myotis brandtii
AATGTTTTTGTAACAGTTTGCTATGCATTTGGATATAAGCAAAATTATATCCCTATCTCATAGCTTACATGAAAATAAATTTCAGATGAATTAAAGTTCCAGAACAAAATTACAAACATACTAGGAGCAAATATTAGAGAGTAATCTTTCATTCGTGGAGTGAAGAAGGTATTAGTGAGCAAGTTATAAGACAGAATTGATTAAAGAAAAGATCAGAAGATAAAACTGTATAAAAAATAAAAAACTTTCACATGGTAAGATGTTATATGTGAAGATATAATACTAGAGGAAATAGAGAATATCTACAAAGAGATGTTAACCAAACTAGTGATCAGAGAAATGAAAAACCACAATTTTTTCATATTCATAAGGTACCTATAACAAAGATGTTGGAGAAAACTGATATAATCATATATGTCTCTTATTAAAAATAATAAGATGTTTTCTGCAAGATAAAAAAGTAAATCAACATTTTAAATTCTTACATATATTATGATTACAAACCACAAAGGAAAATATAATGAAATATGAATTATCGATCAAAAATTGATATATAAATATATCAAAATTTAAAATGTGTATAAGAACCCTAACCGGTTT
>NW_005294485.1:0-600 GCF_000412655.1 Myotis brandtii
AGGCTCAGCTTCAGGAAGTAGTGCCCGAAGTAGGTGTTGAAGACCCTGATGACGAGCAGGTAGAGGTGGAAGGCTTCCAGCACCATCCAGGTGAAGACACAGAGCAGGAAGTAGTGGAAGATGGCACCGCGGGCCACGCAGGCAGCATGGGTCCCCTGTGGGCCATGCCCCACATCGATGAAGAAGGCCAGGTTCACGAGAAACAGGCTGACGCTCAGGGCCACGTGGATCTTAGGGGCATCTTCTGACTTGAACCTCTTCCAGGAGAACCTGGGGGAGAAGGGCCAGCGAGAGGCTGCAAGGGCCGCAGCATCACGGGGCCTCTCCACCCGCCTCCTCTGCTCCGCCCCTGCCGCGGCCAGAGCGAGGGCCCTACGGGTCCCGTCCAGGAGCCCTCCCCTGGCCACCCGGATCCTGCCGGTCTCCTCCCTCCCTCAACTCGATGCTTCAGCCCAACAGCGTAACTTGCCATTCCCTGGGTGCATTCTGCTGTCCGTGCCTGGTTTTGAAATGGTACTAGGAGGATAGAAAATGCCATCTTTGGGGAAAGCTGGGTGAAGAAAGCAGGGGACTCTATGCGCTGTTTTCACCACTTCCTGC
>NW_005294486.1:0-600 GCF_000412655.1 Myotis brandtii
GACTCACTGTGCATGCACCTATTTCCCCTTTGTCCAGTCCCTTCCCCTAGTAATCTGCAGGGAATGGGCAGATGGTTTCCTGAAGAGTATAAAACTGCAGCTCCCTGGTGAAGCTGCCCAAATGGCATTCCTATAATGTCTGGCCTCCCTTTGATCCTTTCCTATTATTAATAACCAGCTAATTATGTGGCATCATTAAGAGAAAAGCCAAGGTTGGTAGGATCTGAAGAATGTAATTGTTTCACCATCTCTTCAGTACAATTTTAATCTACCCACAATGTTCTCAGTCTTATGGGAGTAACTCACTTCTTTGAGAATCTTATGTAAATATGGACAGAAAAAAATTTTTAGGCAGTTTTGGAAAGAGAAAGTACATGCTATGTTTAAAATTAGGAAGGGTCAAAATTTCAAATAATAGATTCTGAGAAACTTTTATAGACAATGGGCCTGGGGAAGAGAGTGCTATGAAAAACTGGATCCTGCTCCATTCTGAGCTATTTTAAACATTTAGATAAGCTATATAACATAGTAGATTTGTCATTCTTTAGTACTGATAAGACAGGCATTCTCTCCACAGGGGACAGTTGATGTAGAAACTGC
>NW_005294487.1:0-600 GCF_000412655.1 Myotis brandtii
AAAACTCCTTAAAGGTGGAATGCAACTTAGAAAGGGGGCTTACCTGAGGGTGTGACAGGGACACATCTGAGGCCAGTCACCAGTCTACACACTTCCATCTTTTCCTCCATCTTGGTACAAAGTCCTGATGTCAGCTCACACTCAGCCACCATGACTCTGGCCATAATCAGATGCCACCGTAAGTCATCCTCCTTCACCCTTTGGTCACAGGACAGTGGGAATATCTGTGATACCCTCTGTGCTTAGGTCTAGGATGAATCTCGCTTTCAAAAAAGGAGGAAATAATTGCCTGGTGAGCTGCCTGTATGGTAATGTGTGACAGCCACTTAGGTGCAATCCAAACTTTCAACCCGATGGCAGGAGAAGGCATGGCAGAATAAGAGGGGGCAGTGGGGTGGGGACACAGGATGGAGCAGGGAGATGAAGCAGCAGAGCTGGGCTTAAGGTGCCCTGGGAGGAAGCCTGAGACATCTGTAATATGCTCTGATGTGTGATGCTCAAGGGAGATTTGAGGAGTAGATGTAGGATTTGAGTCATTCGATCTACTTATTAATTGAAGAATTACATAAGATCTCTCAGAAAAAATATCTTGAGTGAGAA
>NW_005294488.1:0-600 GCF_000412655.1 Myotis brandtii
CCCCCCCCACACACTTGTCTAAACTCACTTCCCCTCAGGGCCCAGGCGTGTTTTAAAGATAGGTGTTCATTGATTTTAGAGAGGGGACAGGAGAGGGAGAGAGAGGCAAACATCGATGTAAGAGAGAAACACAATCACTGTCTCCCACACGCACCCGGACCGGGGATTAAGCCCACAACACGGGCACGTGCCCTGACCAGGAACCAACATGGCGACCGTTCAGTGCATGGGACGAGGCTCAACCCACTGAGCCACACCGGCCAGGGCGACCCCTGCACTGTTGTTCTCCCTCCCCTCACCATCCCTCCACCTGCAAATACCTGCACGGTACCCCCTTGTCCTCGCACGCCTTCCTGCAAACCACCACCGTCCCCATTGCACGCTCCCACCACTGGACGCGGAAGGAAGGGTCCCCGTTCTGCGCCCCCTTCTCACCTCATCCCCAAGCCAACCCCCACCTTTGCACCCATCGGACTCATCGCATTGATGGTGTGGTGAGGACTCAGGGTCAGACAGAGGTCAGGAAGGCCTGGGCTTCAGGCAAGGACTTGGCTAGCAGAGGCCCTGTCGTCAATGAACACGAACATTGAAGCTTAAAAC
>NW_005294489.1:0-600 GCF_000412655.1 Myotis brandtii
GTTAATTTCATGAACTTAACTCTCACTTAAACATGTATATTGTAATAAATGACCTAATCTTTGATGTAATCTAGCCAGTTTTGTCCATCCAGCATAACTGTTTTTCCCCCTTATGTTCACTTACTCGGCAGATAGTCCCTATGTCCTTGCTGATTGCTGGGCACAGTGGAAGGAAGGTGTAATGGGAAGTTGGCCCTGACAGGGTTGTGGCAGATGGGGCTGGGATTCTTGTGTTTTCAGAATCACCACTCCCCTTGCCCTTTAGGGTGATGGTTCTGTCTCTGAATCCTTGTAACTCTGCTGTGTGGTAGAAACTACTTCCCGCTTTAAAGCCAAGGCCACTGAGGCCTAGAGACTTTTCTTTTAAATTGCCGGTAGCGACAAAGCTGCTATACTCATGTCAAAACTTTGCTGTTTTGCTTGTAAATACACACTGTTTCAGATTACCCCGTGCTCCCTTATAAATGTGTATTCCTTTGCTATAGGCATATATTCATGTTACTGTTATTTCACACTGAGCATAATGATTGGGAATCAGCAAACTATGGCCATGTTTTCTAATTCAGTGGTCGCCAACCAGTGGTCCGTGGACCACTGGTG
>NW_005294490.1:0-600 GCF_000412655.1 Myotis brandtii
GTGGAGGGCAGCCTGGCAGTCGCTATTAAAATTAAAAATGGGCATTTCTCCTGACTCAGCAGTTTCACTTCTCTGAAGACACTTTAGAGCCATGTTGGCACATAAGCCCAAGAAGCCACAGAGAAGGATATTCATGGCTCTATCCTTCATAATAGCAAAAGTGGGACAACCATAACATTCAGCCACAGAGGAACAGTTAAATAAAACACAGCACCTCGGAGAGGCAGTGCAAAAGTAAATGCAGACCTTTTAGCTCTATTATTACATTTCATGTTTCTCCTTGTACTTTACACGATTTAATAAGAACAAACTTGCTGTGAGTGAGGCCCTGTTTATTCATTTAATTTTCACAGCAACTTTATGAGGTGGGTACTATTATTATCCCTGTTTGAGACACAGAGAAGTGAAGTAACTTTCCCAAGGGTTACCCAGTAAACCTGGAGTTTGAATCCAGGCAGTCATTCCCACGGAAATGAGAGTAATCACCATGCGAAACAGCTTTTCCCTTTCTGTAATGTACATAATATAGTCATTCACACGAGAGTAGCTCATGTCTTAATGTGTAAAAAAGGAATATGCAACAACTGAGGGTGGTTTAAA
>NW_005294491.1:0-600 GCF_000412655.1 Myotis brandtii
TCTCTCCCTCTCCCTTCCTCTCTTATTTCATTCACACTGTCGGTCAGTCGGTCCCTCCTGTTCACATCTGAGCCGATGACCTTGAGAGAGTGAGGACCTGGTCGATCGTTTTCATGTTCAGTCTTCGGTTCAGGTCAGAAAAAAAGGGCTCTGCTTTCTGGGGTGCTCATCACAGGCATCAGCACAACTGTTTTCGTTACCCCGAGTTTTATGGGGACCTCTGCTGCGTACGGGGTTTAGCATTTTTACAGCCGCAACATCTCGCTAATGGGAAGGGCAGGCTTTGTGCACGCAGCTTCCCTTCCATCGTTCACTTAATTTTCATAATTTCTGGCCGCCTTCTGGGAAAGCAGTGGAGCCCGTCGTAAAATCTGAGCTCCTGGGCTCCTTGGACGCCCTGGGAAGCTCGTACACTCTGAGTGAACCCTCAGCTCCAACTCTAGGAAATTGAAACATGGTCACAGCAGCGATGAATAGCTCAGCGAAGCCAACAACAGCACCTCCCGCAACCTACGACCTTCACTTAAGAAAATGAATCTAGTGCGGACACGAAGCAAGCAGGGTCTGGGCTCTCTCTCTCTCTCTCTCTCTCTCTCTCTC
>NW_005294492.1:0-600 GCF_000412655.1 Myotis brandtii
GCAAAACCACTTTTAATATAAATATTAGTTTATGAACCAAACTTCAAGAATGGAGACACTCAGAAGATGGACTGTCAGGCACTGCAGGGAACATTCATGCTGTTCAAGGAACAGCAAGGAGAAACCAGGGAACCATAAGGAATTACAGAAAGCATACAATGGTTTACGTTCATTGGCAAAGTAAAAGAATTCAACAGTAGTTTCGTGAGGCTGGCGAGTGAAATGAGGATCATTTAAGGTAAGGGAAATGTAACATATTCTGAAGAAAAAGGAAAGGGACTTCACGGGGAGATAAACATACACGATACTGGTCAGAGGGTAACTGTGAGATATGTCTGGATATTTGTGGAATTCTTGGACTAAGAACAAAAAAATGAAAAATTTGCCAAGTATTTTCTTTGAGAAATGGGTGGTGCTTATAACAAATTTCAGCACAACTCGAAAGAGTAAGTCTTTGAGAGAGCTTTCCTACATGGTTTGACAAGGAAAACAACTGACGTAGTAGGTGGATTCCTTAGCTCTGTGGTTTGGCATAAATGAAACTGAAGCAAAGTTTAAGGTTAAGTCCTTGGTTAAGAGGTTATTAGGTATATAAAAATA
>NW_005294493.1:0-600 GCF_000412655.1 Myotis brandtii
TATTTGCTCCTTCTCATCCACCAGTGAACTGCCTACCTCAAGATTAGAAGTTTAAACTAAGAAACACAGTTATGAAAATAGCCATGCGTCATAGTTTGCCCGCTCTCTCTCTTCCTACCCCCCTTTTCAGGGCTATGTGAAGATAGCTGTATTCCTTCACTTCATGACAGAGCATTTCATTTTGAAGAAAAGCACCTGTATAAAAGTGCTAGAGCAGGTCCCCAAATAACATCGTTTCCCTCTGTGTCTTTTGATGTAACGTTTATGAGGGAAAAAAAATCAATTCCTGGCCGGGGCCACTGTCTGTATGGAGTTTGCAGTTCTCCCCATGTCTGCGTGGGTTTCTCCAGGTTACCCCGGTTTCCTCCCATATTCCAGGTGTGTACAATCGCTGAGGCAGCATGTCTAAACTGTCCCAGTCTGAGTGAGCGTGGGGGTGTGTGATGTGAACTGCCATGGAAGGTTGTGGTGTCCAGGGTGGGTTTTTGTCTTATGTCCTGAGCCCTCGGACAGCTCTGACCATCTGTGATGTTGAACTAGAATAAGTGGGTTGGAAAATAATGTTCTTACTTGTTTTTATTAATCTTTCTTAAATGTATG
>NW_005294494.1:0-600 GCF_000412655.1 Myotis brandtii
TAATAATAATAATAATAATAATGCTGGCGAGTGTGTAGAGAAGGAGGTTTTCACCTATATTTCAGGAAGCACTTCTATGACCCATTTGCATAAGGAATTTGGTGATATGAATCAAGAGTCTTATAATGCCCCTACCTACCAGTTGAATAATCTGGACACTGTCCTAAAGATATCATTGAAAATACAAGCAAAGTGTACATCCAAGTGTACTCACTGATGCATTCATTACAAGAATGAAAACGTTTGGGGAAATAACACATAAATGTTTAATAATACGATAAAGACCAACCGTGCAATGACATATCAGACAGTTATGGGAAGTGATATTTGTGAAGCATTTATAACAACCTGGGAAATACGCATGCAATAAGCGTGAGAGTGCAGAGTGGTGCATTCCAGGGCCAAAAACATTTTCTGCAAAGAACAAGACAGTAGATATTTAGGTTTCTGGGCCAAATGGCCTCTGTCGCAATATTCAGTTCTGCCACTGTGATGTGAAAGCTGCTGGAGACAATAAGTCACAAGTGAGCATGGCTGTGTGCCAATAAAACTTTATTTACAGAAACAGGAGGTGGGCTGGACTTGGCCTGCAGGCTACAG
>NW_005294495.1:0-600 GCF_000412655.1 Myotis brandtii
CAGTACAAGTGAGACCGAGAGGAGAGGAAACCATTTAGGATTTCTCATCTCAGCACTAATGACATTTTAGGTCAGATATTTCTGTTGTAAGGGGTTGTCCTCTGCATTGTAGGCTGTTTAGCAGCACCCTTGGCCTCTACCCATTAGATGGCAGTAACAGGCCCCCTTACAGTCCTGACAATCAAAAACCTCTCCAGACATTACCAGATGTCTCCTGTGGGCAAAACTGCCCCCTGTTGGGACCCACAGGTCTAGCATACTGGTATTAAAACAGACTCAATTGGACTTGGATGTGTAAAGAAAGTGAAAAGTGAGAGAATGGTCAAGTATCTACAATGAAAAACTCATGGGAAAAAAAGAGAACAGGTTTGATTTTGGACACATTTGAGATACTGGTGGGACATCTGTATGGAAAGGCCCAAGAAGCAGTTGGATGGGTGGTCTTTTGTGTTCAGAGAGAGTTGGAAATACAGATTTGGGGATTATTTGCATATAGATGGGAAGTAACACCATGGGAGTGCATGAGATCACCCAGGGAGACTCTTGGAGAAGAGCACCAGGCAGGAACTCTAGAGGGAACCAAGAGTTAAAGGTGTAGAG
>NW_005294496.1:0-600 GCF_000412655.1 Myotis brandtii
GCACATGATGAAATTCACTTTGATTCCCTCCTCCTTCCCATATTGCTATACAACTTCTTCCAATCACTTCTTCTAGCATCACTCTTAAGGAAGATGATTATCTACAAGGGAAAGTAAATTAGCTTGTAACTCCCAGCTCTTGTTATACTATGAAGTCAGCATAGTGTCTAGAATTTTAACCTCAATTCTTTACATTATCATTTCAGACAAAAAATTAAATTTCTTTTGAAGATTTGATTTTAATAGGTTAGATGCTTTCTGCCAATTTTTTTCCAGAGTATACAGACCTAATGAAATGACTATTTGCAAGCATATAATAATAACTCCCATTTCCAAGTCTTATATTGAATGATGTGTTCTCTGAAGATGGTGTGCAGGGAAGAGGCAATTATTTAGGAGGATCCAAACTGGCTGCCAAGCTTCCAAGTCCACCTCATGGTGTCCCATAAGGTTAAATTTTGGCTTTTGGCTTTTCCCAAAATTTAACATTATGGAAATATTGGAGATGTTTCCAAAGATGACATAAATGGTAAAACCACACCTGGGAAGAGACAAGCTGGGAGGCCCCCAAACTTGTATGTGAAATACAGCATAACATAA
>NW_005294497.1:0-600 GCF_000412655.1 Myotis brandtii
GGCAGAGAAAAATCATAGGCCTTTAGAGAATGGTGATTTGAGGGCACTCAGTTCAGTTGCCAAGTGAGAGGAGACTGAGGAAAAGATTAAAAATTAGTAAGTGGGGAAAAAAGCAGACAAACCAGGAAGTGGCTAGTCTGAAACGAAAGCCCTATGCTCATCTGAAAGGGTTATGGAAGAAACGGGTAGAGTCTGAGCTTAAACATCAAGGTGTACATAACTATGCACAAGGTATTTTAAGTGGAAAAAGCACATGATCCATTTATATGTTTAAAAAATAGCAACTCTGCCTCAGCTTCCTCATCTATAAATTGGGGTAAAAATAACACTTACGCTACAATGTTGTTGCAGAGATTAAATTAGTTAATACACCTAAGTGCTTAGAAACATACAGGCATGTAGTCAGCACCACAATCATTTTTGTGACTATATCTAAACGTGTATATGCCTGTGCCTGAATAGGATCAATGGGGAGAGATTATGCAGCTAAGAGTGGCTCACTGTCGGGAAGAAGCAGGCTCAGGTTACTAAATGAAGGAAGCCTTTTCTTTGCCATAGTTATTTGCATAATTTTATTTTGTATTCTTACAGTGTTTATTT
>NW_005294498.1:0-600 GCF_000412655.1 Myotis brandtii
TGCATTCCTTCTTAAAGTTGAGGGGAAGGAGAAATCTATCTGCTGGGTTCATCCCAAATGTAGTCAACCCTTCTCTGGTGCCTGACACCTACTCCTATGTAAAATGAAAGAAGTCTGTATCTAGATATGATCCTAAAGGATCCTGAAGGGTAGCAAGCTCGTGTGTCTCCCCACCTCTCTCCTCTCATCTACAAAGCCCACCCTGAATAGACCAAGCTCTATACATGTTGGCCTGTGTTGTATTTTATCCTTTCAGGGCTGGGAACAGTGACTGGCCATGTAGATTTCTTTTGAGGGCGAGGCACTGTGTGTCTTCTTTGACTTGGCATCCTAAACACTAACAGAAGGCCACAGAGCAGGCACTTCATGCATGCATTGCATACATTAAAGAACATCTATACCATGCCTTTTTAAAGCACACTTTCAATTACTCAAAGTAATGCATACTCATTGTAGAATCCAGTTGACCCTTGAACCACATGGGTTTGAACTGTGTGGGTCCACTTAAATGTGGATTTTTTTTCAATACATACCTGTCCTGTTTTGGATGATCTGCAGTTGGGAGTCCACAGAAGCAAAGGGCCAACTGGATGCACTGAT
>NW_005294499.1:0-600 GCF_000412655.1 Myotis brandtii
AGCTGAAAGCCAGGTAGTTTCCTACTAAAGGGTGTGCTGAATTTAACAGGTGGACTTTTGTGTTTTTACATGGGAGGTGATAGGGAGGGTCTTTAATTAAGGCACATCTGCGGCTCTTGATTGAAGGGCTGACTGCATACTTCTCCTTATTAAGCTGCAGAGTTTGGATTGGTCTTGTTACCATTTGAGACAGATTTCAGACTTGCTTCAATGTGTTATTTTGTAACTTGAAAAAAAAAAAGTTCTCGAACATCCAGAACATTCCTGTTGTGTTGTTCTGAGAACATGGAAGCTCTGAAAAACAAACGCTTGGCTGTTTATTTTGTGGGTCATTTAAAATGACCATTTAATGCTCCGTGAGATGGTCAGCACTGCTAATATCATCAGCATGGAGGATTGGTCGATACTGTAATCATATTCGGCTGATACATACTGGTTTTCCCTTTATAATGATCAAATATTTGCATAAGAGAAATCAATTCAGAATTTGTGCTGGATCAGCCTAAATCTCTTACCTCCATCAGAATAAAATCTTGGAGTGCTTACTTTAGTAATACAGGGCCAATAGTGTATGTAAAGCCATTGTTTGCTCAGTGTTTC
>NW_005294500.1:0-601 GCF_000412655.1 Myotis brandtii
GGGACTGGATAGAAAAGTCTGCTCAGTTCTGTGGTTCATATTAGGAAATCCATGTGGATCTAATGCCAACTGATGTCTAATGCCAATTGATAGTCTTTATCAGTAATAAAGGTGATATTTGGAACCCTTATGATTTGTCTTATTTCTTGATTGGTTCAGAACCCAGGCACAGATAAATGGTGTTATTTACTGAACCCTTGAAAGATCCCATCAACGGGCAAAGAGGTGTCTTTCTGTTGGAGTTACTAGGTTAGTAGAATAGGAACCTGGAGCTGCTGGTAGACATCTTATCACTGTATTTGGGTGGGGAATGTTCTTTTTGAAAACAAGCCAATGAAAAGAAGGCAGAGCCGGGAGTAGTGGAAAGAGACGGAGTCCTGATGACAGATATTAAGCATCTGTATCTAGCTGTGTCTGATGCCTGTGAGCTTTTCAGTTACAGAAGCCAACACATTCCCTTGTTTGCTCAGGACAGTTAGAGTTAGATTTTGGATCCCTGCATTGAAAAAAACCTGACCAATATTGTTTAGGGATGAGCTGTTTTTCTTGAATCTCAGTCACAAAAACATCTGCTTTTTAGTTTATTTCTGAATTGGAAAAA
>NW_005294501.1:0-601 GCF_000412655.1 Myotis brandtii
CTTTTCCTGCTGTGGGTAACAAAAAGTCAGGTTTCATGACTATAATTCCACTGACACAAAATACTAATTAAAAATGTCACCCTGATCATAACGGGGCCTGTACTGAGTGCATACTGTTCATACAATTCCATCAAGTTATTGAAGAACTGAGATTAAATAAGTTATGCTCAGTTTAAGTAATTATTCCACTTACTGTATCCAGGTAAAGCAAGACACTTGCAATAGACTGGAGGAAGCTTGGCATCTGGTAAATGTGGTCATCAATAGTGTCCATCTGGGTGAGGAACAGCTGTTTGCAGCGTTGAATGAGCTCTACATACATGAAGTCAACATCTTTTGCATTTATGACCTTGCAAGGCTTTAGGAAAGGTAAATAGAAATCTTTATCAATCTTATCAATATCAAAATAATGATATTTAAGGTGTCTTATTAACCATGATTATAAACTAAATATTAAAAAGCTTTTTAATGGAGAATAGAGATATAAAATACAGTATATCTTACAAAAATGTTTTAAATAATCTGTAAATACATTCTAAATAAGTTTTCATACACAAAGCATCTAGATTTTCAACTATATTCTAGACCAGTGATGGCGAAC
>NW_005294502.1:0-601 GCF_000412655.1 Myotis brandtii
CAAAAGAGCGACAGGGTCTATTCTGGTTCTGAAAATTCTGGTTCATCTGCCAGGACAAGTAGTCGATATGGAAAGATCCCGGTTCCAAGTTAGAGCCGTCCGTGATTGAAAGCAGCCCAGGCAAGGCTATGTTTTGTTTCCCATAAATGTGTCCCCTTTCACATTCTTCTCTCGGCTTCACTTCGAGTTACACTTTAACTCCCAACCTGCTTCCAACCTTTTACAGGATAGTTCTGAATTAATTCACTCGAAAGTAACCCCCCCAACGGTTTAGAGACCGGACAGGCACAGGCTGGTAGAAAGCATCTCTTGAGCAATTTCATAAATGACAAGGCAGCGGGTGGGTGGGAGATGCTGAGACGAGATAAGCGCAGCTCCAACCCAGAAGCAGGTCCCTGAGCTGCTGGGCCCCGGGTGACCTGCAGACTCACTGTACACAGCAACGACGGGGCACACTGTGCCGCCACGTCTGCTGTGGCTCACCCCCTCCTCACTGGCTCTGATCCTTTGGACCCTGTTTGCTTTTCTGATCTTTCCAGCTCTTTCCTTCGTTAACTGTCTCCCCTCTTCCATCCTGGCTTTGGCCTCCCAGGCTGGCCTT
>NW_005294503.1:0-601 GCF_000412655.1 Myotis brandtii
ATATATATATATATATCCCATTTTTTCTTGCTTTTGGTTCTTTGAACATATTGTAGTTCCCTACACTGCAGTTCTTTCTTCTTATCTTCACATGGCTTCCTCTTACTAGTCATTAGGTGTCACCTTTTCAAAGAGAGTTATCACTTCTTCAGCACAACCTTCTCTGACCATTCCATCTAAAGTAGCCCCCTTCCCATCACCTGAAGGCATTTTCTGTAAAATCAACTTGTTTTATTGTCCCCTAGCACTTAACACTAACTAAAAAATCACTGTATTTAGTTATCACTTTATTAGTGGAACCTTGGTTCTCAAACTTCATTCATTCCAGAAGGCTATTCAAAACCAAATCATTTTTTCCCATTAAAAATGAATTAATCCATTCCAGACCCCCAAATGGTTCCATGATTTAACCTCTCCTATATATTGTACATGTCTAATTTACCTTTTAATCTATAAGTAAACACTTTAAAAACAAAAATGACTTAAAATGTAAATTAAAATTTAATAAAAGAAAATAAAATGTACGGTAAAAAATAAAAATTAATAGTAATAAGCCACCTACAGAAGCAAAAAAACATGAAAATATTCACAGCACAATTTC
>NW_005294504.1:0-601 GCF_000412655.1 Myotis brandtii
TTTTAAATATGGCCCTTTTTACACATTGAACTTTGCAAAAATAATAGATTTTTATCTAATTCTTTAAAATCTCAGGTGCACAATTTTACCAGGTAGCATGCTGGTATGTGGCGAGGTGGATTGTTACCATGTGGCTGTGTTTTACTTACATGTTCCAACCACCTCTTATATGAAACCCCATTCATCAAAGGCTGTGGCTTCTGGGTCAGCAGCCATTCCTTCCCAGTCAGCTGTTGCCTACCCAGTGAGCATGATTGATTAGCTACCAATCTGCTCCGAAAACCCAACCAACAGGATCACCTATGACAGGATCCTAGAGGGGCTCATTATAACAGAGGAGACAGTTCTCTTTGCTTCCATTTGCACTGGCTGTCTTTGGGCTTGCTTGTTATTTATTACTTAAAACCCTGGTTTTATTTTCTTAAGGCAGGAGAGAGTAGATGTGTTACAAATAAAAGATTCGCTGTCCACACCTAATGTTTGGGAGGTGGTGTTTCTTCATTAACCGGGGAGGTCACATCCCTCCTGTAAATTTGTCTTGAAACAGTGTCACAGACACTAGGACAAAAAAGTTGCCTACTGTCCCCACACCACAGTTAGG
>NW_005294505.1:0-601 GCF_000412655.1 Myotis brandtii
CCCCCTTGGGCCATCAAATTCAAGGCAATGTCTCCTAAAATCCAATCCACTCTGCTGTAAGTGACATGCCTAAGCCCAGTGTCAGTTTTGTTCCAAGAGATCAAAACCAGGCATTCTTATGTGAAATCTTTGCCTTCAGAGTATTGCCTAATGTCTTCTCATATTATAAGAAACTGATTTCCCATGGTTTTCAAAATAGAGCCTGGTTTCAGAGATTACAGTTGATATCTCCTAGTATTTCAACTCTGAGTGCATTTTTCATTTGAACATTAAACCTGGAAAATGCTTTTCAGACTGTCTTGAGGGGATTTAGAGGAAGGGAGAAGGAGTCACTCTTTTATGAAGCTGTTAACTGGATTGTAAGTTCTATGCCTATGATGGGGAAGGAATGAAGAAACCTAGTGCTTCTGACCTCCTTATTCCTAAAAATAGCTATTGTGTGTGAATAAGGATGTTACAGCTCTGAAAGGAAATCTTTCAAAGGGAACTAAAGAAAATATCAAGAGATTTTCCAACTGTGAAAGTTGGTTATGTGGAAAACTGCAATTAGAACTCTGAACATTGACAAAGCACAATGTTACCTATAACAACTCTTTGGCAT
>NW_005294506.1:0-601 GCF_000412655.1 Myotis brandtii
GCCTGTTCTTCAGCCACATCCCCAACTCATGCCACCGCGAGGCCTCCCGCTTCTCCCTCTGCACGGCTGCTCCTCCCAGGTCTTCCCAGCGTCCCTTCTGCAGGGGACCTTCCCTGACACCCTTTAGAAAGAAGGGCCTCTGATGGCCACGCCAGCCCATGGACCTACCTTACTCTCTTCGGAACACTGAGCGTTATCTCCAGTCACCTTGTTAATTAACTCATATTGTGCATATCATGCATATTTTGTTGTCCGGCTCCTGCCTCTAGGTTGGATCCTGGCTGCCCTGTGCCCTGTGCTCTAGTGCCCGGAGCCCAGGGCCCCTGCCCTCACTGAGTGTCTGCCGAGCAGGGAGGTTAGGGAAATGGCCCCGTGGCAGGAGGGAGGGGAGGCATACGGCTGGGGGTTGGTGAGGAGGCCTCCATGCTGCTGCTAATGTTCTCATCTCCACCTGGACAGTGGTCACAGGCTGTGTTCACGTAGTGATAATTTATTGAGCTGTGAATCTGTATTTTGGCTCTCTTGGGGGTCTCGAGTCAACCTAACATGGTTTTTGTTGGGCTAGTCTATATATATAAAAGCTTAAGGACTGTTTGACTGT
>NW_005294507.1:0-601 GCF_000412655.1 Myotis brandtii
GCAAACTTTTTTTTATAAATAGAAAGAGTACACTCTATAATAATGATGACATTGGAAATACATAAACCAGTAACATAGTCATTTATTATTAAGTCTTATGTACTTTCCATAATTGTATGTGCTATACTTTTATACACCTGGCAGTACAGTAGGTTTAACATGCAAGTAGTGTATTGCACTATGACATGATTGCTATGGTGTCCTGGCAATAAGAAATTTTCAGCTATATCATAATCTTATGGGACCATTGTTATATATGTGGTCAGTCATTGATCAAGACATGGCCATGCAGGGTGAAGCTATAGTCCCAATCGAAGACATGAAGAAGCTGCAGATCAATTCACCATTAGTGTTGGCACCCAGCCTCATGGCTATGCCCACATGAAATCCCTCCTGAATGTTAGACTTGAAAGGGAACTCCTTTGATATTGACTATAACTCTTATTTTGTAGATAAAGGAACTGGGGTCCATAGCAGAGATGTGTCTTGGTTGAGGACACAAAGCTACTTGATAAGTTATCCAGGTTTAGACACTAGCTATCTTGACTTCCATTATACACAGTTCCATTTATCTACTTCCTACCTTGTTTAGAGGCAAGAG
>NW_005294508.1:0-601 GCF_000412655.1 Myotis brandtii
ATTAAAATAAATCAAATTAAGTCCACCTCAAATCTTCCATGGCAGCCCCCAGCATATTAAATGCCATTTTCAAATTATTCCCTTTCAGGTCTTGAAGGAATACAATATAAAAATTAAGATATATGTGTTCATAAAAGTGCAAGTCACTACATAAGGTACATCCATATTCATTACCATGGAGAGCTCTCTCTTGCTCCTTCCCCCAGGTGAGGTCATGGCAAGAAGACAGCCAGGAACCAGGAGGCGAGTCCTCACCAGACATGGAATCTGCAGGTGCCTGCATCTTGGGTTTCCAGCCTCCAGAGCTGTGAGAAGTACAAGTCTGTTGTTTAAGTCCCACAGGCTGTGGCATTTTTCTTACAGCAGACAGACAGACTTCATGAATAAGATCCACTTGATTTTATGTGATCCTCAGGTGTTTGATCATCAGCATGCATGATCATTGACACCCTGGGAACACACTTATATGAAAACAACACTATTACTACAAAACTAAACAGACTCTTACCATAGCATCCCATTATTGATACTTAACCAAAGCAGTTAGAAACAGGACCACACAAAACCTGCACATGGAGGCTTATAGCAGCTTTGTTCATAC
>NW_005294509.1:0-601 GCF_000412655.1 Myotis brandtii
GCTTCTGCAGAAACCACCATCTGTGAACTTAATCAATTTTATGGTATTTTACCCAGAAGCATGACTTCTGATCAGTGAGCTTATTTTACAGTAAATGAAGTGTAATGATAAGCTCATGCTTGTGGAATTCACTGATGTTATCATTTCCCCCGCATCCTGAAGCCACTGGGTGACAGCGTGGAAAGGACTTTTGAAGATTCAATAACAGCACTAGCTGACTAGCAACACCCTGCAGGGCTGGGGCAAGGTCTTCCAGAATGCACTATATGCTCTAAATGAGTGACTAATACATGGTATTGTTTCTCCCATAGTCAGGAATCACAGCTCAGAAAATCAAGAGGTAGAAATGGGAGTAGCACCTTACACAGTTTCTGCTTCTAATCCAAATTTCAGCTTCCTCGCCCCACAACTTTGGGCTCTAATGGTTTAGAAGTCTTAGGTACCAAGGGAGAAGTGTTTCCATTAGAGAATAAACAATGGTTCCATTACACTAGAAGTTAATACTGTCACACTTGGCCATTTTGAGTTCCTCGTGACAGTGAATCAAAAGGCAATGAAGATTACTGTACTGAATGGGATAATTTAAAATATATATATTTTT
>NW_005294510.1:0-601 GCF_000412655.1 Myotis brandtii
CCTGGCTTGGGGCTCTGGCTGGGAGCCCGGAGCTGGGATGAGGGCGCTGGCCCTTCTCCTCCCCGAAGTCCAGACTGTGCAGGTGGCTTGGAGAGCCCTCCTGAGTGTCCTGCAGGGCGGTTGTCCTGGGAAGAGTGGCACAGGAAAGCGCCAGAGGGAGACAGGAAGCGGAGAGAGCCCTTTGTGTGTGTGTATTTGTAACATTTGGGTATTTAGGAGCTGGTACCCTGGAGCCCGTTTGTAGCCAGAAGAGAGGAGGAGGTGGGCTGACCCAGTGATCCAGGACCGGGGGCCAAATGGCATCCTCAGAGTCAGAGGAAAGAGCCTGGAAGTGGGGCTGAAACCCTGCACTGTCATGGCGCCAATAGGTGTCACCTGCTGGGGGAGGAGGAGTGACAACCAGCCCAGCAATGACCATGAAAGATGCCAGCAATGCCAGCAGCATGTCCTGAGAACATCCGCTGTTGAGCACTTGGTATCCAATTCCCATAGAGAACCTGCGAGGGCAGTTCTCTGCTTGTCCCAGCACACGGTAGGGACCGGGATTTGAACCCTGGGTCTGCAGGACTCACCACCTGCGTGTGTCTCAGAGAACAGAATA
>NW_005294511.1:0-601 GCF_000412655.1 Myotis brandtii
TGTGAGTTATGTGAGGTAGAACCCAGGAGGGGCCAGTGATAGTTAGCAGTGGTGTTCACAGATTCAAACTCCGCACCAGCACTGGGTCTCAGGCTACTCTGCAGATGTCACAGGGTGCACCAAAGGCAGCTGCCACCTGCCTCGGGCCTACAGAACTTCGGGGTAGGGGAAGGTCTCAATGAGTCCTTGGGGTAAGGCCGGAAGGGGTTATCAGGTTGAAACAGACTAATATGTGGTCCTTGGAGAGAAGGGTCTTCGTAGAAATGGTTGCACTGGTCTGGCCTGTAGGGAAAAATGGCTCACAGGCTAGAGCCACACAAATCAGTCTCTCCCTGTGTATCTTTGCCATCCGGAGTCAGCCTGGAAATCCTCGTGAGCCTTCCAAGACAGACTGCATTTCAAGCGCAGTGTGGTCCTAGCCCAGAGACCCCTCCACAGGGTGCGAGCTTGGCAGGGTTGGGCCGCAGGGAGTCGGGAGGGCGAGGCTAATACATTCACCCGGGCTGATGCTTTATGGAGAGGAGTGCTTGATCCATCAATAATGTGGTCCGTGGTGGTGTAAGAATTGGACTCAGCACAGGAACTTTGGCATCTGTCCCTC
>NW_005294512.1:0-601 GCF_000412655.1 Myotis brandtii
GGCCAGATCTGTTTGACCATAAACAATGCACTTTTAACAACAATGCTCTTCCTCAAAGAAATATTGCTGGAACAGATCAAATTTGTAAGACTTTGTGTTTATTTAGGTTAAACTTTATCTTGCTTGATTCATTCTATCCTTATGGAATTGTCAAGGTCCTCCTTGGACTCTGTCTTGTCACCCAATAGGTCAGCGTATATCTGATATGTTAAAGCATTCAAGCATTGTGTCAATGGCAAAATGACCGCAATCACTAATAAAAAAGGCAGGTCAGTGCACAAAGGCCTCCAAACACTCTCAAGATCTCCCTCCTGCTGGCACCAACCTATTCAGTAGCATGGACATTGTCATTCAATTAGCTATGAACCCACTGGGCTGTTATTCCTTCTCTCTTCTGAGCTCCTAATCCTCCCCAAGAACCTGTTTTGACCACATCTTCCTCATGTCAATCAACTACAACCAAATTCTTCCAGATACTGGGGCCCAAAATCTAGACATATTTGAGTCCTCTCCTCTCACATCCCCCCATTCAGTTATTCAGCAGATCTTGTCTACTCTACCTTCAAGTCAGAGAAAGACAAGTACCATATGATTTCACTCA
>NW_005294513.1:0-601 GCF_000412655.1 Myotis brandtii
TTGTCTTGAAAGCAGACTTACATTTTGTTATTGCATTTTGAGTTTCTTCAGCCAGCTCCCTTTTCATCTCTGCATTCATCTCAACATATTTTCTTCCATGAATTCCCACCCCAATTTTAGATAACACATCTATTCTTGCATCTTAGTTGAGGACACTAAGAAAATATTATCTTATTAGGTTTTTTGCCTGGAATAATATTTTTCAGATACATTCTCTTTTACTATTTGATGTTGAATTATTCACATACCTCATAGATAATTGTCCTATTTATTAATTCAACAAACATTTAGTGCACACACACTGTATGCTGAGCCCTAAATTAGATTTAAGTTTCCTCTACACTCATGTCATCCCTTATTAACCATTAGTTCTATTTTTCAGATCAGGGTAAATTATAGTTAGAATATAATTTATAACAAGCAATAGCTTATAAGTCAAATCTGGCTGACTACCTGCTTTTATCAATAATGTTTTATTGGAACTTAGACACAATCAGGTGTTTATGTATTGTCCAGGGACTGCCTTTGTGCCACCTTGGCAGAGTCGATTAGTTGTGACAGAGATGACCTAGCCTGTAAAGCCTAAAATACAGTGGGGCCT
>NW_005294514.1:0-601 GCF_000412655.1 Myotis brandtii
TTTTTGAACCCTTTTAATTTCCTCATTTCACAAGAAGTCTGAAGTTAGATGGTCCTGCACGGCTTGGTGCTCACTAAGGAGATTAGATATCCAGGCTTTCCCAGCCTTCATTCTCTGTGTGTGGCTTGTCTGCTCCTTGCCCCAAGAAGGCCATAGCATGCTCACACTGCTGGTAGAAAGATGAGTCACCTATAGACTTTCACTTACATCTCCTTGGCCAGAACTGTGTTACAGAACCACCTTTAGCTCCAAGTAATGTTTGGAAATGGTTTTTTATTCTCTGATTCAGCTTTCCCATTTCTTTATCTGAAAGGGGACATTCAATGAACTTTCTCATGTGGTGAAGACCCAATGAATGAATGTCAGGAAAGCATCTCGCCTAACACCAGGAGCATGGGCTGTGCTCAGGATGTGCTCCATGAAGCTGGGACCCCAAGGAATCAAAGGGTGAAGTCACATTGAAATGAGATATACATGTAATTCCAAAACTGTTGAAGAATAATGTGTATATATTTTTTACTTTAAGACAATTAAATTTTAGTTTAAAAAATCAGAGAATAATAGTTTAATAAGACATAATAAAACCGATGGTCTCTCATCC
>NW_005294515.1:0-601 GCF_000412655.1 Myotis brandtii
TGTGCTCCACGTGAGTGACGTAGGTGCTTATGTAGGTAGGTTCTACTGTATTTGCATATTATATATCTGATAAGTGGTTAACACCCAAAATATATAAAGAATTCAACTCAGCAAAAAAAAAAAAAAATCTGATTAAAAACGGGCAAAGGATCTGAATAGACATCTTTCCAAAGAAGACATAAAGATGGCTAACAGGTATATGAAAAAGATGTTCAACATCACTAATTATCAGGGAATTGCAAATCAAAACCACAGTTCACCTCACACCTGTTGGAATGACTGCTGTCAAAGATAAAAGTAATGTGTTGGTGTGGATATGGAGAAAAGGAAACCCTTGTGCATAGTTGGTGGGAATGTGAGTTTCTGCAGCCCTCTATGGAAGACAAAAGAATTCCTGAAAAACTTAAAATTAGAAATATCATATGTCCAGCAATATTACTTCTGGGTATGTATCCAATGAAAAAAGAAAACACTAACTTGAAAAGATATCTGAACCCCCATGTTCATTGCAGCGTGATTTACAACAGCCAAGATGTGGAAGCAATCTAAATGTTCATTAGATGAATGGATAAAGAAACTGACATGTGGAGGTGGGGCCTCA
>NW_005294516.1:0-601 GCF_000412655.1 Myotis brandtii
TCTAAGTCAGCAAACTTTTCTGTTAGGTTTTTCTGGCCATTGGATCTCTGTTCCAAGTACTCAACCTTGCTATTGTAGTATGAAAGCAGCCACAGACAACATCTAAATGAGTAAATGTGGCTGCATTCCAACAAAAATTTATTTATAGGCCCTAAAATTTGAATTTCATATAATTTACACACATCCCAAAATATTTTTTTCAAAATATTTAATGTAAAAACACTTCTTAGCTCTTAAGTAGAAAATAATAGGCAATAGCAGGTGGCAGGTCAGATTTGGTCTTCGATCTATAGTTTGCTGATTCCAGATCTAGACTACCAAAATTGTGTCAACAAACAACTCCCCATTCCCTACAAGGCCTCCAGCAGTAAATATCTGAGGATTGATCCTGTTCTCTTTTCTTCTATTCTGGAGGAACACTGTATATCTTTGAAAAATCTATTCCTCTAAGTAACACATCAAACAGGGAAGGTTTAACTACTTGTTTCAAGGCTGTAGCACAGCTTCAGCATGGATTAAGACTCTCTTTCTCAAAGCAGAGTAACTATCTGTAAATAAAGGTGGATGTGGCCCTGGCTGGTTTGGCTCAGTGGCTAGAGCG
>NW_005294517.1:0-601 GCF_000412655.1 Myotis brandtii
AGAGAAACATCTATGTGAGAGAGACACATCCATTGGTCGCCTCCTGCATGCACCCCGACCAGGGCCAGAGAATTGAGCCTGCTATTGAGGTATGGCACTTGACCGGAATCGAACTCGCAACCCTTCATTCCAAGGACTGATGCTCTATCCACTGAGACACACGGGCTAGGGCTCAATATATTTTTATTCGAAGACAGATATCACAAAGTCACAAAATAATTCCTTGTCTATTGTTATGTGTAATGTATGTACTTACTACCGGAGATGAACAATAAGAGGCAGTCAAGCAAACTAAGGGTGTGTATTTAACAAGTCAAGGCAAGGCACCAAATGAATGGCAAAAACTGGGGAGCTAAACACATTTAGAGGGAAGACATTACTTTGAAACCAAGTGGCCAGGAAAGAAGTGCAAGGCCTTACAGGCTGGACACTCACCAAGAGGCACCAGGAAGAACCCCAAGAGAATGGGGGAGCAGAGTAAGACAGAGAATGAAAAATGGTGTTTACTGATCTGCTTTCTAAATTAATGAACGTTGTAGGTAGCGAGAGGCAGGAAAAGGTAAGTAAAGCTAAGTAGGTCAAGATCATGAAAACAGTGGGG
>NW_005294518.1:0-601 GCF_000412655.1 Myotis brandtii
GAACCTTAGAACATGAACTTAAAGGGTGACAGCAGATGTAATTAGTTACAGATCGTAAGAAAAGATCACCCTGGATTATAGTGATCCTAAATCCAGTGGCAGGTATTCTTCTAAGAGAGAGAAAAGGAGACAATGAGAGGCAGGAATTTGGAGAGAGAGGCAGAGATTGGAGTGATGAGGCCACAAGCCCAGGGTTGCTGGCAGCCCCCAGAAACTGGGAGAGAGGCCTGGCACAGACTTCCCCTCAGAGCCTCCAGAAGGATCCACCTTGATTCCAGACTTCTGGTCCCTCAACTGTGGTTTTAAACACCAGGTTACAGTCATTTGTTACAACAGCCTCAGGAAAACTCACTCATCTATATATATATATATAAGCCCAGAGACTGGAACGACAGAACGACAGAACGACCAGAACGACCAGAATGACCGGTTGCTATGACACGCACTGTGGCGGCCAACTGGCTTGATCGGGGCCCGATCACCCACCCCAAACCTCCAGTGTCCCCTCCCCTGGCCGGCCCAGCCCCTATCAGCCCCCTCTACCCCAATTGGGGGCGGGGCCAGCTGGCCAACCTCCTGCGTCCTCTCCCCGACCCCCACC
>NW_005294519.1:0-601 GCF_000412655.1 Myotis brandtii
CTAATATATAAAGAGCTAGGGTCCGTCATGACCTAAACGTCCAGATGAACAACCGAACACCAGGCTAGGGTCCCAGCCAGCACGGTGGAAGTCAGTCCTGGGTCCCGGCCAGCAAGGCAGAAGTTGATTCTAGGTCCTGGTGGCCCACGGCGGGAGTCTGTCCTGGGTCCCGGCGGCCCGCGGCGCAGCGGCAGGAGGGAGCTGTGGGCCCTGGCTGTCTGCAGCGTGGTGGCGGAAAGGAGCTTTGGGAACAGAGCCATGTTGCCATTGGACTGGCCTCTGGGTCCCTCCCCCTACCACAGGCTCCAGGGAACCAGAGCCATGCTGCCATGGGACTGGCATCTTGGTCCCTATCCCCGGCCCATAGGCTCCGGGGAACTGGAGCTATGCTGCAATAGGACTGGCCTCTGGGTCCCTCCACCCTGGCCCACAGGCCTCGGGAACCAGAGCCATGCTGCAACGGGACTGGACCCTACCTGAGGGATCCTGGATTGTGAGAGCGTGCAGGCTGGGCTGAGAGAACCCCCAACCCCCAAGTACATGAATTTCGTGCACTGGGACTCTAGTATTTATATACTGTATATGAGGCCCCTAGAACCAT
>NW_005294520.1:0-601 GCF_000412655.1 Myotis brandtii
CCTATTATGTTTCAGATACTGTGAGGGCCCTCTTACAGTGTAATCCTAATAACTGCCCTATGAAATAGGAATTATCAATCCAGCTGGAGAAAATGAAGGCACTTTGGAGTCGAGTAACTTGCCCAAGGTTGCCATGAGGGTAAGTGACAAAGTTGAGATTTGAACCCTGCCTGTCTGGTTCTAAGAATTGTGTTGTTTCTAACACAGCCAAGTGTCACAGCACTAAACAGCATATATAAAATTAGCCCATTCAATTCAATCCAACAAATCATTACTAAGCCCTCAATGAAACTAGATTAGACAGTAGAAAATATGAAGATGAACCTGCCTTTGGGGAGGTTACAATATGGTGATAGTACAAGGCCAGGCATGTAATAGGTGTTCAATAAATATTTATTGGATCAAGGAGCAAATGCTATAGCTGACTATAATAGAAAAATCCTGTTAGAGAATTTCAGATTGAAATTTATGAGAAGAAATGCATTGTTGCTCTAAGCTAATGTATGTAGAATGGATATTAATCATCTAGCGCCCAAGGTCACATAGTCAGCTAACAACAGAGGATGGACTGAAAGTTTCCTAACAAATTCAATGCTCTTTG
>NW_005294521.1:0-601 GCF_000412655.1 Myotis brandtii
AAGTTTCCCCCATCCTCTCTCTTTCATTCACCCCCAGACTTTCATGAAAATAATGAGATCTTCTTTAATCTGTATGCCCTCACTCTATTTGATATGATTTTCATTATTATATCTCCTTCTGTTCCTCCCTGAACAATTTCTCTTGATCTGGCTACGTTTCACTAATTCTCTTTTCGTCCATGTCTACTATATTTTTAAACTCCTATATCAAGTTTTCAATTAGAGTCTTGCATTATTTCTTAAAGTTTTATATGACATTAATCTTCTTTGTCTCTTTTCATAATTTTCACTTTACATTTATATTGAAGCTCACTTTTATTTTAGCACCCTCAGTGTGAGTCTATTTTCTTTTTGTTGTTATTTTCCATTCAAAGATGATAGATTGCTTATGTGCCTAGTTATTTTTTACTTTGTATTAGAAAAATCATGGAAAAGAACTGTAGAAATAATGTGAGGCTCACAATAATGTATGTTGTTATGGGGATGAGTTGAATTTGCTGCCATTGGTTACCTGATATTATTTCAGTAAAATCCTAAACCATTTCAGGATTTGAGCTTTTCCAGACTTTCCAAGATACACAAAACAATGCAAAAAAACACA
>NW_005294522.1:0-601 GCF_000412655.1 Myotis brandtii
GCAAGTTCAAAATCTGCAGGTGGGCTTGCAAGCTGGAGACCCAGGGATGAGCTATCTTGTTTTTCAAGTCCAAAGGCAATCTGCTTCAAAATTTCCTCTTGTTCAAGGGAGGTCAGTCTTTGTTCTATTAAGACCTTCAAGTGATGGGATGAGGCCTACATACAGTAGGGAGGGCAACCTACTTTTCAAAGTCTACTGATGTAAATGTTAATCTCATCTAATAACACCCTCACAGAAATATCCAGCACAGCTTTTGACCACATATCGGGGCACCATGGCCAGCCAAGTTGACACATAAGATTAAAGATCACAATTCCCTTTAAATAAGCTTAAATGTTGTGTGAAGAGGGAAAAGTCAAAGGGCTCTGTAGTATTTGGAGAAAACTTTTTGGAGGAGACTGAAGTGGAGCTGAATGTGGTTAGGTGAGAAAGAGCCAAAAAGGAAATAATGAATATAGGATGTTGAGAAGGAGATGGCTCACAAACTTCTTTTCCAATATTCCCTAAATCAAGAGCTTTTAGTGCTGTGACTAATAGATGATCATCCTTACTCTGACTCACCATGAGCCATAACCCCAGGGCAGGAGTGGGTACAAGAGGG
>NW_005294523.1:0-601 GCF_000412655.1 Myotis brandtii
AAAAAGAGATTATTAGGAATAACAAGAACATTGTGATGAAAGGAGTCATGTGCCAGAAAAATATAAAAGTCCTGACACATAACAACAGAGCCCTAAAGTACAAGATCTTCATTTACGCAGTAGTAATCAATAAATCAAACAGATAAAAAAATTAGTAAATGTATGAAATATTTGAAAAAGATACTTATTTAGTTTTATCCAAGCAACCACTATAGTACTCTAAATTCTTAAGTAAAGAATCACCATTAATTTCAGGCACACATGGAAATTTTACAAATATTAGCCACACACCAGGCCAAGATACAAACTTTAATAAATGCTGGAGAAATAATGTCTTAGATAATACAGGCTTCCACATTGCCCCCCCAAAATAGAAATCAATAACAAAAAAGATAAAGGCTCTTAAAGTAGTGGAGAGAGATGCCCTGGCCTGATGGTTCAATTGGTTGGAGCATCGTCAAGAGCACGGAGAGGTTTAAGGTTTGATTCCTGGTCTGGGCACCTACCTGGGTTTTGGAGTTTCAGGTTTGGTTCCTTGGTCCAGGGGCATATGGGAGGCAACTCATTGATGTTTCTCTCTCATCTCTCTCTCTCTCTCTCT
>NW_005294524.1:0-601 GCF_000412655.1 Myotis brandtii
TCTAACTTACTTGGACTCAGGATGGCATGTGGAGAGCTAGCACAGCCCTGAGAGCTGAGTGGACTGACCTCATCCTCCATCCCCAGGAACTATTGCCAGGGTCAGTGGCAGGCCACCGCCCCTTTTGTTGAACAATATGCCATTGTATATATACACCGTATTTCAATATGCCAGTGTGTATATATTGTATATATATATACACACTCTCAACCTTGATGAACATCTAGGTTGAGAGTTTTTATCATAAATGGTTGTTGAATTTTGTTAACCAATGTCACCTCAAAAAGTCAATTAAAAAATTGCATCTGGCAATGAAAAGGTCATCTTTGACGGCTCCAGGATTTCCAGTAAATGATAGGGGCGTGACCTTGACCGCAATGGCTCAATGGGGAGTGGGCGTTGAGGAAGTGGAGGCGGGGAAAGAGCAGGTGAAGGGAAGAAGAGATCTCAGGCAGCTGCGGTGGTGAGTAGGTGTCCTTCCCTTCGAGGAGACAGCATGCTCTTCAGCAAAGGGAGTCATCTCTCCTGAAGTCCTCTGTAAATCTCACCTGCTGGTCGTGTGGGTGTTTGGACAATAGAAGTTCCTTTTCCATCTGTGCAT
>NW_005294525.1:0-601 GCF_000412655.1 Myotis brandtii
ATAAATATCCAAATGGCCCTGGGCAGGAAAAAGGTTCACCCCACTGGTGGACAGGCCGCCTTCACCCCTTGGCTGCTGGCCCCGTCCTCCAGCTTCAGAGCCAGCAGCGTGGCCTCTTGCCCTTTTCTGCTCTCTGCTGTCATGCTCACACTGCCTCTCTGACCTCCCCGCCTCCCTCTTATAAGGGCCTTCATGGTTGTAGCAGATCTACCTGGATAACCCAGAATGGTCTCCCCATCTCCAAGTCCTCAACTTAATCACACCTGCAAAACACGCCCCTGACAATGCACAGGGGGTCAGGACAGGAATGTCTGGGGGGGCCTTGTTCAGCCTCCCACACCAGGGCAACGGCCAGAGAAACACTTTCTGACATTTCCTGATGACGTTTGTGGGTTCCCTTCCGACCGCGGCCCTGCCTCGGGGATGTGATAACCCCTTTGGAATTCCACCGGAGCAGCACTTCCTTGAGAAGTCCTGTCTGCGACCGAATACACAACTGATTCCTTTTCTTGAGCCCATGGTTTGTCATGAAGCATAAGGATAAATAACTCCCTTGACCTTCTATAAACAGGACAAAACAAAACCCATGATGCTAAAAAAA
>NW_005294526.1:0-601 GCF_000412655.1 Myotis brandtii
AGTAGGACCAGGTCCACTGAAACGACCCTGGTCTTGGGAGTCAGACCACCCTGGCTCTTCCATGACTACGAGGGCCAGGCAGCTTTCTATCGCTGGGAAATTTACGTAGCCCCTCGGCGCCCCGGTTTAATTCATATCTTGCTGGGTTGTTACAAGGTTTTCTGTCTCTGAGTCCAGGGGGTTCATGTTGTTACTGCGTGCTGAGGGAAACAAATACTCACTAAGCAAGAGGCCAAAGGTTGCAGTGAAAGGAGCTCTATCCTTGGAATCCAGGGAGTTTGATTACCTGGGGTAGGAAAAAGGAGCAGTAACGTTTGAAACAGTCGAAAAGCAAGTCATCACACTTTCCAGTGTTCGTTATGATCAAGGCAAGTGCACTGTAGGAAACTTTCCCCGTTCCATCCTTGACCTCACCTTCAACTTGACCCTCCCCCCATCCCTGAACTTACTTCCTCCCTGACCGCCCCCCATTTCTAGCTGCCAACCTCTACCTGACCTTTAATGCACTCTTGACCCTTCCTATCCTTGACCTCCCCAATCCTGAACTTCCAGTAAGGGATGGGCCACAGGGCAGGGCTGAAGATGTCTGTTAAGGACACTA
>NW_005294527.1:0-601 GCF_000412655.1 Myotis brandtii
GAAAATCATTTTATAAGCATAAATATTTTAATGTATCTCTAAAAATAATTTTTATAAAACAATCAGAATAAACTGATTATACCTTTAAAATTACCAAATTTTTTTGTCATCAAAAATCCAATTAGTGTACAAATTTATAATTGTCACATGTATATTCTACACAAAGGGAACCTTGTATGAACCAATTTTTCCCCCACATGATAAAACATCATCAAAATCTTTCCATGGTATTATATACTCTCTATAGTATTATATTTAATAGCTGACTAGTAATTCTCTGTATAATTACATTATAATTTATTTAACCCACATTATATTAATGGATATTTAAGTTTGTTTTGATCTTTTTTTTCTTTCTGTGAAGAATACCACATATGGTATTTATAATCATAGATGAATCATTGAGCAAATGCTTAATCATATCCTTAAGATATTGAAAGTGAAAGTGAAATAGCTAGATAAAAGGTTAGGAGTTCATAAGCTGTAAGTAATAGAGTGGCCTGAATACATGGTAAGAGGTTCATATGGGCTTGTTACTATCATGAAAGTAGAAGCCTGACATGGAGGTAGGGGGTTCCAGGGTTGGTTCCTGCTCCAATGA
>NW_005294528.1:0-601 GCF_000412655.1 Myotis brandtii
ACACACACACACACACACACACACACACACGAGCCTCAATAAATGACCTAAGTGAGGAATGAATGAATCCCTCACATATGTGGAAAGAGAGCATTTATCAAGAACATACTATGGGTACATGGGACATACATTGAACATTGAATTGTACTCTTTTCCCATTTATTTTGCCACCAGAAATTTGGAAATGATGGGAACAAAATTGCTCTCAAGAGAGTAAAACCATGAAATAACCCCAGAGTGCATAAGACCAGAACTTGCAATTACCTTCAGAAGAGGATGATTTCCTAGGCATCCAGCCTCCTTCAGAACTTATTTAAAGGGCTATCTACAGAAAAGACAGTCAGTCCCAGGGAGGAGCTAGGTCAGCCACAGAAGCATAGAATAAGCCGTCCCAGAGAAAACGGAGAGCCGTGGCTTGGAGAGACTGCGTCTTGAGGCAGCTGTGTCTTTTGTGTGGAGGTGGACACATCAAATTATCATCACAGAACAACATTACACATTTTCAGTTTGTAACTACTAGTATCTTCTGGTTTTTCATTCTATTCTCACCACGTAGCCACATGACTGTAACTCATTCTCTAGCCTCAAAAAGAGAATGGAC
>NW_005294529.1:0-601 GCF_000412655.1 Myotis brandtii
GCCTATAATGTTTGGCCTTCCCTTTGCTCCTTTCCTGATATTAGTAGCTAGGTTAATCACAATGTTATCAATAACACAATAAACACCTTAGAATGTGTGAAAACTCTAAGCATTAACAATGGATAGTATATTTAATTTGAAAAATCAGAAATATATTTTTGATGTTCATTTAGAAAAATTTGGCTGGGTTGCATATAAGGAACATTCATCCATTCATGCCACAAAAATGTATTATCTATCACATACCAGGGAACTATGTTTCCTGCCTTCATAAATCTGTCTAGCATATGAGAAAGTTTTGTTACTCTAAACATCTATGATTATCAGGTGTTAAATGGGTACCACACTTTAATATAGACATAATAAAAATAATCATCACTTTATATTGATATAAAGAACATTCATATGTAATCAATGGTAATAGCCAATATATTTACCAATTGGTACAGCACAGGCTCCAACAAACCAAAATGCAAATAGAATAAGATTGATTTTGGAAGAAACCAATGGAGTACAGAATCTCAGTCATTATGTGTGTGGTTTACAAGTTTCCACTGAGCCAAGGGCAGGACCTTAAAGTGGAACCTGTCCCTCCTCCCAC
>NW_005294530.1:0-601 GCF_000412655.1 Myotis brandtii
TTTTTAAAAAATCACTTGGTTATTCCCTCCCTCCAAGCAGCCACCCATGGCTCGCTTGATAACTACGAAGGCTGAAACTGATTTGATAAACAGCCATCTTTATAGAAATGCATTTGTCAAGCTGCTCAACCAGTCACTCTGAGAAACAGCAGTCATGTCCCTTCGAAGGGCAGAGCCCCTAAACCCTGTCCCCTCCCACTGCCAAGGCCCCCAAGGCCTGCTCCATTTGTGCTCTCCGATTCCGAGCCAGTTCAACAAAAACTGAGGCAGAGCACAGGTGACCTTAACATCCACCGCAGACCAGAATCCTCAGACAAAAGAGCTGCAAGTGACTTTGCATCTGGAACCTTCCACTGGCGCTCCTGGGGCAGGGGCTGGCCCAGGAGAGGCGCACCTCACCCTGTCACAGGAGGAAGGCCACTGAAATCCCTTCTCTCTCAGGGAGGGCAGTGGCCCGGGGATGCCAGGCGTGTGGCAGGTTGAAGGCAAGTGATGGGCTTGAGGAGGCAGGGGAGGCCTCTAGGGAGGCGTTCAAGTGAGGTCTCTGTCCCAGGCTCCTCCGGAAGCCAGCACTTAGCTGCCCTAAACAGCCTGAACAGGG
>NW_005294531.1:0-601 GCF_000412655.1 Myotis brandtii
TCCAGCCCAATTTGGGTCAGGAGCTTTTATTGGATCCTCTTGCCTTTTACTTTGAAAAATACAGAAATCTTAGCTTGCCACCGTAATATTTGCAGCCCGGGACACTGTGGCTAAAACTCAGGTGCAACTAGAGGGTCTGGGGACTTTGAAGAAGAGCAAGTGCTGATCTAGGAATCTGAGGGGGCCCAACCGTCCAGGGGTACAGCCCCTGGCTCCCTGGGTGACTTCCCACCACCCCTCCAGCCAGGAGCACCACCCAAAACACACTGGAGTGTTAGCTATGCAGCACTTCCAGTGAGGGGACATTGCTATACACCCACTTGAGCACCTCATTTAATTGCACCAACCCCCCAGGACAGATGTTGTTATTGCAGCTTCATTGAGGAGGATGTCAGAGCTCAGGGGCAGAGGTGCCTCATTGAAGGCCTTGGGGCCAGGAGCAGCAGAATCAGGATCGAATTGAAGGTTGGCCTCTGCCCTCCATTCGGCCTCAACATGCACAAGGCAGTGTGAGCAGGGGCATGGAGGGGAGGGACTTGTGTCACCCGGATCTGACGGGCCCTCTTGGATTGTCAACTGATTGAGAGTGGAGACCACGCCT
>NW_005294532.1:0-601 GCF_000412655.1 Myotis brandtii
GTCTAGAGACCTATCACATGTTCTTATAGCTGCCCTCTCTTTACCTGTCAAAATCAGAGGATGGGAATGTCACGATGATGTCTGCAGAAGGGGGACCACATCTTGGTAACCATGACTGCTGTGAGGGCCTCCCACCCGGCAGT
Organism: Myotis brandtii; assembly: GCF_000412655.1. Lineage (NCBI taxonomy): Eukaryota > Metazoa > Chordata > Mammalia > Chiroptera > Vespertilionidae > Myotis > Myotis brandtii. The sequence continues at coordinate 144 of NW_005294532.1, forward strand.
GGGATGGTGCCTTGCCTACCACGTCTGAGAGGCAAATGACTGGTGGAAACTGCCTCATGCCTTTACCGTACTGTTCTTCAGATTCAGCTAGGGATCCCCAGAGGGGGGCTGCAGTCCTGGGGGTGAGTCCCTGGAAAAGTATGCTGTCTACCAGGAGGTGTTTTCAGACACAAAACAAAGTAGTTGCTTTGCATTCCAGCCAGGAGTATATACTTCCTGGCTGAACCTGAAATTGAGATCTTTTGCAAATTAAAAGGCATAAACTTATGGTAAAGCTGTTTCAGACCCTTTATCTCTCTATCTGGCCGCCTTTGCATTCTGTAAAGAAGGAAGAGGGGGTGTTCTGTATCTGATAGGAGTGTGGTGCCTTCCTCAGTCCCAGCCACCGAGGTAGTGGCCTACCTAGCAGCACAGACAGGCCTTTGTAGAGTGAAGCCTGAGGTGCTGGCCTTTCACAC
>NW_005294533.1:0-601 GCF_000412655.1 Myotis brandtii
GATAGCTAATACTTTTTAGGTTTTTTGCATGTACTATAAACATTCACTCTTCATAACAACTTTCTGAGGTGAGTTACTATTATTTTCCCATGGTTAAATAAGGGTTTCAGTGGAAACTATGAAGTTTTATTTCTTGAGTAAATGTCATGGTAGTGTAGCCAGTTTAAAATTTCACATTATATCATCACATGTTGAGTGCTACAATTTTCATTTCTTACTGAACTTAGCTCTCAAGCTGATGGCAGAAAATTTAATTTTGCCAGTTTAAGATAATGAAATGTCTGTGGATTAAATCTCAGTCTTCTTTGGATAAATACTCCCTATTCTGTTTTTGTATTTTGTAGGTGTTATCAGCGCAGGAGGGCTTTTTATGCCATCCTAGCATCCTCCAGAGAAGGGTCTCTGACCTGTAAATACTCTTCTACTGATATACATTATCTGTTCTTTTGGCATAAATAGAGGGTAGAAAACTTCATGATCCCTTCTTGATGAATATGTCCACACTCAGCTGCTCCTGGTAGTACTGATGTCATGAGAAGTACTAGTAGTCACATCTCTATCCGGACAGTAGTTTAGGCTGTCCATTCTCCAGCTGATACCC
>NW_005294534.1:0-601 GCF_000412655.1 Myotis brandtii
ACTTTTCTTTGAATAAGTACTTGGTAAAATGCAGCATTGACCAAAAAGCAGTATATAAAATTTTATTTTTATTTCATCATTAAAATCCTGATTCGACCTATTACTATCAAAGAAATACGTTTACCCTTATAAGTGGTCACAGCTAGAATTATCCCTTTAGCTACATTTGGAATATAAGAGAGTGAAGAAAAAAATTGGGATAATCTAGTACAAGTCACTAATTTAATAAAAAATTTACAGCCAAAGGAAAGGGTCAATAATCAGATAGGACTGGTGGGTGTGGCTCAGCGGTTTAGTGTCCACCCATGAACCAAGAGGTCGCTGTTATCGTTCATCTGCATACAACCTGCTATTGTTTCTCTTCAACATCCCAGAATCACCATTTACATCCCATCACATGCTTTTTATAAACATAGTTTATAGATTGTAGTAAAGGGCAGATATTCATATATTTAAAAATTCTAAAAGTACATCTTCTGACACTCTTGTGTTTCTCCTACTCTATCATGATTTTTATGTAGCTTCTTGTTTTCAAGTAAGTGGAGACACTGATGTTAATTTATGTGAGCTGATGTATGTCTTCATTGTTCGGAGAAAAAAA
>NW_005294535.1:0-601 GCF_000412655.1 Myotis brandtii
GCTTGCAGATGGCCACATAGCGGTCATAGGACATGGCCGCCAGAAGGAAAAATTCTGTTACTCCACAGAGGTCAGTAAAAAACACTTGGATGAAACAATCGTTGTAGGTAATGACCTTGTCACCTGCTGCAATACTATACATGTATCTGGGAATACAGGCAGATGTGAATGTGATCTCCAAAAAGGAGAAATTTTTTAAGAAGAAGTACATAGGTGTTTTTAGGTGAGAATCCACAGAGGTTAGTGTGATGATGGTCAGGTTTCCAGTTACACTCAGCGTGTAGGTGAGAAATAGAAAGATAAAAATCAGAACCTGTAGCTGAGGGTCATCTGTCAGTCCCAGCAGAATGAATGTTGTCACTGTACCATTTCTCATCATGGACTTCTGACTTCTTCCAATCTGCGTGTGATATTCACAGAAATTTTTTGATAGATTATAGCTTATTTTAACCGTTCTAAAGCTTAACTCTTATGACCAACCTTAAGCACTGTGGCTTCCCCTATTCCCCATTACACACTCCATCTTACTTCACCTTTGAATATGTGCATTACCTTTACTGACTATGTGTGTTACCTTGTTGCCCACACAAATGATGACTGT
>NW_005294536.1:0-601 GCF_000412655.1 Myotis brandtii
CACTTAGCATGATACTCTCCAGGTCTCTCCATGCTGTGAGAACTTGATTTCTTACAGCCAATTATTTGAGTACTGAGGAAATAGCTTTTGATACAGACTACTACTGAAGTAACAGAAATTTGTATCAGATGAAGGCAAGTGGTATAAAACACTTTCCTGAATATGACCAGCCAGCATTGGGTTACTGACTCTGATCCTCGTGAGGTGACAGACTCACATGAGAGGCGTCTTGTGCTCTCTAGAGAGCATTAATAGCTCCATTTATGACGGAGTGTGGAGAACATGGAAGTGATAGGGTGGGCTGAAGGGGGAGAAACTCACCAGAGCATTCAGAGGCAGCACAAGGAAGGCACTGTGAGCAATAACCCAAAGGTTACAAACATTCATTCATGGCGAGCAAACTCAGTTAGCAAGAACCCTTGACAAGGACTTAAGCACACAGTTACGGACTGCCAGACGCTGAACCTACAAAACTCTTCTCCTTTTGTATTTGAACACCTACCCTGTGCCAGACACCTTGGTACTAAAGACACAACCATGAACAAGACAAGGTCCCTGCCCTCATAGAACTTAGGTTGAAGTACAAAAGAAAGATAATTAA
>NW_005294537.1:0-601 GCF_000412655.1 Myotis brandtii
AAGCATGACAACTGTCTCAGAAGTGGACAATACCCTATGAGTGAATTAAAATAATGGCAAAAGGCTAGCAAGGCCCTGATATCTCTACCCACAGATTTGGAGTTCGTTTTCTTTTATAGTGCTTATCATAATATAATAAAATCTGGTTTTCCAGTATTTGCTGGATTCCTATCTCTTCCAAAGAGACTTTAAGCTTCCTAATACCGAGGATAGTGGTAACACTTCTTTTGTTTCACACTGTGTCTCAGGATTAGCACAGCCTAGCAGAGAGTTGTCACTCAAAAATACATCTATTTAAAATATTCGATGGGTGAGTGAAAGCAGAAACTGCAGCAAGCTCCTGAGGCCTAAGATCTCTGGTCCAAAGTTGTATGTTAAAGACACCTGACAGAGAGCCCTGAGAATCTGGCTACAGGAGACACATTGGCAATTATTTCTTAGAGAAACGCTGTTCTTATCAACTCTAGGCAGACCCTGATGAACTCCAGTCAGTTGAAATTGAAAGACAGCTCCCTGTGACTTTTTTTATCTTTTTTATCCTTTTCCAGATTTAGCTCCTTTCTGATTTGAGAATCCTTTGTTCACCCCACCCCACCCCACC
>NW_005294538.1:0-601 GCF_000412655.1 Myotis brandtii
TATATATATATCAGGTGTATTATTAATGTCTGACACTAAACTTAAAAAGTTTCATAGGAGAATTAACTTCCTAGAATTTGAATGCATTAAAGACAATAGAAATTGACCCTTCCATCCAATACTTAGCTTGAAGTATTGACTGGTATAGCTGATGTATGATATTTCCTTTGAGAGAGGTATGAAGTCCTTGTCTAAAAGATAACAAAAGCCAACTTCTAAAAAAACTAGAAAGATTTTTTCCTCACTTTTTTCTTTGACTTCCTTTTTTAGAAGTTAATGCCATCCATTATTTAAAGGAGATAGTTGTCAGAGCTTAGTCTTACAAAGAGCAGTTCAAGAACATCTGTACTCTCTGTATGTAAGGTTTTAGATAAGGGTGTATTTTTAAAAATCTCATACATCATTTATAATTTTCTAACATTCCATACGGATTGCACACATATATTTTTAACTTTGTATGTGTGTATGTATAAGTGTGTGTGTGTGTAACTAAAGAAAATAATAAAAGAAGCACAACTAAAAGTTACTCTCCAGGCTTTAACCTGGGAGTGTATAGCTAACAGTTATATTCTTTAAAATCCTCACCAGTATGGAGAAATCA
>NW_005294539.1:0-601 GCF_000412655.1 Myotis brandtii
ACCGCTCAAGGCGCAGTGGCTGGAAGAAGCGGAAGCGGATAAAGTCCCCTGCAGCAGGCGTGAAGGCCCAGAAGAAATCCTCCCGAAGGTAGGCCTTCTCCAGGGTGAAGTGCTGGTATGTTTTGAGGCTCGTGCTCACTTCGGCCGGGGGGTTCATGTGCTCCTTCCGTAGCGCCTGCTTCCCAAAGTCCTTGTCCTGGTTCCGAGAGACACTGCTGCCGAGTGTGCCCTGGACGGGCCCTGCTGCCCCTTGCCCACCCCACCCAGGCAGAGCCGGGCTCCCACCTTCAGTTTCTGAATCTTGCCCGCCAGTGAGGAGTGCGTGCCCACGTGCTGGAAGAGGGACGGCTTGAAGCGGATACGGAGGTTGGCCTTCTGCCGGTCACAGTGCTTCTGTGGGGGGAGGGCAACATTCTAAGTGTGAGCTCATGCCCGACCCCCAGGCCAGGGCCCTCCCCAGCAGCACCATGTCCTGAGTCAGGCGCACACCCGCAGACAGTCCACGCTGGAGGTTGCGAGCGGCACCGCCCGGCCTGCCGCTCTGCAGCCCCTGCTCACCGCGTCCTTCTCAGGGTTGCAGACCTTCACCCACAGAATGTGG
>NW_005294540.1:0-601 GCF_000412655.1 Myotis brandtii
TTTTATCAGATATATGATTTACAAATATTTTCTTCCAATTTATGGCTTATCTTTTTATACACTTAAAAGAGTGTCTTTCAAAGAGAAGTTTTTAACCTTGATAATATTCAATTTATCAATTTTTCTTTTATGGATCCTGCTTTTGGTGTCATATCTAAACAATTGTTGCCTATTTCAAACTTCTCAGATTATCACTCACTGAGATCTCACATTAACAGGAAGAGATATGCACCTGCATGTACATTTTCCTATACCACCAGCTTCTATAATAGGCACAGATTGTGTAGTCTCCCTTATTTACTAATATTCAATGTAAATTTTACATTTCTCTAGGAATTAAAATGAAGACAAATAAGTATAGTATGTAGATGGGGTTAGGACAAGCTACCCCAAAATACGGTACCTTGGCATAATTTAATATTTTAACCTTCTTCTCTGAAACAGGTCAGAAAAGCCTCATGTGAGAGGTGCCCTCCATGTACCTGCAGGAAAGGAGCATCCTTATCCCTAAAGACCAGGAAGAATTCAAACCAACAGGCTTTGCTCAGTTTTTCCCAGTTTCCTAGGCTTACTTCATGCTCTCTGGCCTATCATATTTCTA
>NW_005294541.1:0-601 GCF_000412655.1 Myotis brandtii
GAAGGTTCCGGCTCAGTGGGTCTGGGTGGGGCTCAGACCCTGCTTTTCTGATAGCTCTCAGGTGATGCAGCAAGACTCGGAGTGACAAGACCTCAGACACTGGGGAAGTGAGGCCCAGGGCGGGTGTGCTTTGCTCCGCGAGGGAGCTCTGGCTCAGAGTGCACACTTACAGCTGACATTGCTTTTGAGTAAAGGAGCACTGAGGGAAGGGCAGAGAGGGAGGGGTCAGCTGTGGACTCCTGGTCCTCGGTCATAGCTTTCCTCGACATCTCCCATTTGACTTCTGATTGCATGGGAAGGCTGCACCACAAAATGGGCCTCTTATTCACTGGGCCTTGTGGTCCTGAGATCTCAGGGGAGGCGCTGGTGGGGAAGCAGGCGCCCCGGCCCCCTTAGTCCTGGCTCCTGACCCATCGCCGAGGCCACAGCTCTCAAGCACATGCTCTTACACACTTTCGGTTTCTCTTTGATGTCCATTTCACTGCAAATTACTTAGTGGCAATGAAGGGTGCCACACAGCATGACTATGGCTTTAAAAATCAACATTTTATGGAAGGCGCACCGGTCTGGGGGTGACTCTATGGGTGTAATTCTGGCTGGC
>NW_005294542.1:0-601 GCF_000412655.1 Myotis brandtii
CCCCCGTTTTTGTAAAACAAGAAGAGCACTAAGGCACAGTTTGCTTACCCAGGATTGACCGGGAGTTTGAAATGACTGTACCCTCACGGGAATCCTGTGGTGACTTAAATGCACAGACATGCGCAGACAGGATCACACTCAGGGGATGGGCTCCAGCAATAGGACCAGGATATGATGCCACCCACCTCTGTTTCCACCCCTCAATGGGGGGAAGACGTAAGAATTTCTTCAATTCACAAATTATCTGTGTTTGCAGTGTACACAGACACATAATTTACAACCCAAATCACATGTCAGGGCTCAGCTCAAATGTGGTTCTCTCATTGAGGCTCCCTGATCCCACCAACCAGACACGATCTCTCCAAGCTCCGTACACCTCGGTCCTAACTCATTTCTCTCTTAGAGCTCTGAGCACAGGCAAGTTCCATAACCTGGATTTGCCTTCTATTACTGTGTCTTAGAAAACGCACATTCTTACTGAATCGCAGTGTTTCTCATCCACAGAATAGGGTTATTCGTGTGGGGAGAACAGATTTTTTAAAGGGCTATTTTATGACTGTGGTAACTAAGATTTAGAGAAGTTAAATAGCTTGTGTAGAGC
>NW_005294543.1:0-601 GCF_000412655.1 Myotis brandtii
CCTTCACTCCTTTTCTTCTCTCACCCCTCTGCAGAAAATCCTGCAGGTCCAACTTACAAAATTGCTGAAGTATGCAGTCATCTACTGTGACCAGCCTGTTTTGAGTGGCTGTCATCTGTCACCTGGATTATGGCCATGAACCCTGGCCTCTTTGAAACCTAGATACTAGAATTAACCTTTTAGTTTTCAATAGGGAAATTTCAAACATACATGAAGCATAGAGAATAGTCCTTTAAAAAGTCAGTCATCTCATGCATGTGCTCACAATCCTGCCATGGCTCTCATGTTGCTCAGAGTGAGAGCCAAACAGGCCCCCTCTACCCCACCTCCTGCTTCCCTTCTCTGATTTCTCTCCTTACTCCCCCTGCTCTCACTGAGCCCCAGCCACAGTGGACTTCTGGAACATGCCAGGCACATCCTCACCTCAGGGCTTAGCCCTCGCTGTGTCCTCTCCCTAGAAGTCCTTCCCAAGCTCTCCATGTGGCTGCCTCACTTCTGTATTCGTTCATGCCTCTCCTCTATGAGATTACCTTGACTTCAGTATCTAAAATTACAACCTGCAGACTGTGAACTTTATACGGATACAGATCATGCAAAACTC
>NW_005294544.1:0-601 GCF_000412655.1 Myotis brandtii
GAGATGATGGATATTAGCTAAACTTATTGTGTAATAATTTCACAATATATACATATATCAAATGATGTGTACACTTTAAAGTAATACAATGTTTTATGTCAATTACATGTCAATGAAATTAGAAAAATAGATTAAGCAGGAATATACAGGAAGCATCCATTGACTTAATTAAATAAACCTCCTCCCTTCCCTCTGCTCAGTACATTTTTACTGAAAATCTATTCTGAATATAGCATAGTATGAAGACGATAGGGAGCTAATGACCTAGTTGGAAGGCAAGTCTTACACTTGGGATAGGATCAAGGTGCAGGAGAGAGAGGGACATTGTTATCAAACAAGTTTGGGAATGTTAAGTTGTTAGAAGGTATCCTTAATTCAAATACCTTCAGAGGCCAGGCTAGTCATATGAAGACAATAGGGAGAGGTGGTGTCTACAGGCTGCCAATTTGCAATTCTGAATTTAAAAAAATGCCACAAGGAACATTAATATTTGGAACAAAAAGTTTTAGAAATGCTGTTCTAGAAAGTGGGAAGTAATTGAAGAATTCGGAAACATATAACATCATTAAAGCTACATTTTGAGGAACATTGAGGAGAAGGC
>NW_005294545.1:0-601 GCF_000412655.1 Myotis brandtii
AAGGTCATCTCATTTGACCTGCTTGTAGATGCCAAGGATGGTAGAGGGGAGACCTCATCCATGCCACAGACAGGAACTAGGAGACCCAGGCATGGAAGCCCCCCGACTTACAAACTGCCCTCTCTGCATGCCATTTGAACGTGTGAAAGCATGTAGGCCTTATAACTTGCAGTAGAATTGACTGTTGGGGAATAGGGGTAAAACACATTATTAAAAGCTGGCAGTGTGAGCTCTTTTCTGATACAATTGTAATCAAACGGGTAAATGCCTTAGGAGGTTACCAGAAGCTCTGATTTCCCCATGTTTGGGGGAGACATGGTTAAACGTGCTGAGGATGAGGGGTGGAGTGCAGGGGCCTCAGCAAGCTGTGCTCCAAATAGACGTTCAGGGGCAGGGAGTGGAGGATGTTGCTGAGCAGTTGGGACTCTTTCATCAGCTCCTATTCTATACTTTCCTATTGGGCTTTAATACTTTGGGGAAAAGTTCCAAATCTAGAATATATGTTTTGAAAGACAGAAATGTTTTTATTTGTAACAGAAGCTGCCATTCCTATATGGAAAGAAAGCTGGCAAATGGGTTAGACTTTGAACAGCTTGGTGCT
>NW_005294546.1:0-601 GCF_000412655.1 Myotis brandtii
CACGTGTTGCGTGTTGCACATGGAGTTTTTCTACTGAAAATATGCCTCAGGGGTCTCCCCACGTCTGTGTACAGAGACCGCCGTCCTTTCCTGTTTGTAGTTTGCTTTCGTAGTCGTGGCGTGGGGTCGGACGCCACGCGCGCCCAGTGTATGCCGCGCGGCCCTCTTGGTCTGCAGCTCACGCTTTGCTCCCGTCAGCAGTGCTGCAGGGCCTCCCACAGCACCGGCCCCTGTGCTCCTGGCAAAGGCGCTGCCATCAGAGGGCTCCGGGCTGAAGCGTCCGTCCGTGTGATCATGGGGATGGGACGTCTGCTCACCGTCCCGCGGGAGCTCCCTCTGCGATTCCTCCTCCGTGTGCGAGGCCCGTTTCCCCACGGCCGTGGCCTCACAGCGCGGTCACACACGTCAGCATTGGCGTCGGTGTGCGGGGACGAAGCGAGACGCGAGACATTGTCACCTGCTGGAGAACGTTTGTACCCCCGCCGCTAAGGTCTGCGGGGCCACGGCCTTCGCCGCGTCTCTCCTTGTCTTGTGTCCTCGTCTCCATATCACGGGGCTGTCTGTTAAGCGGGAGTTGGGGGCGGGGGGGGGGCAGCCCTTC
>NW_005294547.1:0-601 GCF_000412655.1 Myotis brandtii
ACTCAACCACTGAGCCATGCCGGCTGGGCTAAGATGGTTTTTTATAAAGATTATGAAATAGACATATTTTGGTCAAAGGAGGTCACTCATAGACAAATCAGGCCACATCTAGGGCCTTACATAGGCTATATACTACTGCAATTTTTCTCTTAATATTCAATAGTTTTTACTTGATAATATTTCTTATTTTATTCACACATATGTTGTTTGAATATCCACACAATATCAATGTGCCTGCATTTCCACCTATATCTCTAGGTGGAGGTATATTTATAAACATTTCTGCAGCAGAATAAAGTAAATATTGTCAGGAAAGAAGTGCTGTTTGAAATAGAAAAACATAAACATGTTTCTCACTGGACTTTGGCCTCTGTAAGAACTAACTGCCCTTCTGGGTAACTAAATCAACAGAGATTTCAACCAGCTGGACTATAATCACACACCAGTGTAATTGGTGCCTCAGGGAAATCGGTGAAACTGGAAAACCAGTTAGGACAGTGGTGAGCTGTTTCTTGGATCCTGGAATTTTTCCTTAAGCCTGGGTCTGCTGCAACCTTTTCCAGCAAGGATTCAGGATCTAGAGAAGGGGCTGATGTACAAA
>NW_005294548.1:0-601 GCF_000412655.1 Myotis brandtii
TGTTGTCCCAATTCTTTGTGAGTAGATCTCTATTGCATTTCTGTATTTGTGATAGAGAAATGGGAAAATTAATATTTATTTCAGTTTTTAATTACAAAGATACAATAAATTTAGCAAATTGAAGTATAACCAACCTTAGTAAATGTAACAATTAAACCAACAGTTGGCCTCCCTTTAGGGAAAAAAATAGAGATTAGTGAGAACTATGGTAATATGGTGATTATTATATAGGAAAAAAGCCAAGTCCTATAATATATTTAATAATCTAAATAAAGAAAGAAACACAGCTTCTCCTAAAATTTCTATGCAATGTGCAATCTTTCATCTATAAATCACAGCATAAAAAATGTTCTCAAGAAATTTCTCTTTTTGTTTCTCATGTGGAGGTAATTTTTGGGCTGTGGCACTTGGAAGACAGAGATAAAACATGTAAAATTGATTTATGAAAGCTATTTTTAATACCCTTTATTTATTGATTGGTTTTAAAGAGAGAGAGAGGAAGGGAGAGAAACATTGATTTATTGTTCCACTTACTTATTATTCCACTTTTTTATGGATTCATTGGTTCCACTTATGCATTCATTGGTTGATTCTTGTATGT
>NW_005294549.1:0-601 GCF_000412655.1 Myotis brandtii
TGAATATTCTGTAGCATCATATTGGAAGACATTTTTACCTCGGATGAGCAAACAAAGTCTCACTTCAGCATCTCTCATGGGTTTCTGGTCTTCCTCTTTTCTCCTTGTCATTGTGTTTCATTTTTCCTTAGTCTTACAAGAGCTTCTCATTTACCTTCATCATTGCACCCATGAATGACAGATAAAATCCATGGAGATTGTTAGATGTGGCTATATAACAGAAAATTGAGAGAATTTAAATCTGGATCCATGTATGGGAACATCATAATCAATAGCCATTGACCAAAGTAGGTATTTTTAACCTATGGTATATACAATTCCATGGAAGACACTGGTTTGGGCCTATAGGTCCATGACTTACCAATACATTATCACTCATAAATGAAATATATTTGTCTTTCATTATTACTGGTTTTATGAAAATTTCTCTATATTGTCAGAGGCTTAATACATTCTAATGTCAGCTGCAGAATATTCCTACCAAAAAAATCTAGAAGTGGAATTCATATTATTCTTATTATCATCTATTTAACAAATACTTATTAGTGCATACTATGTATCAGGGACTGTCCCCTATAAATACAAGAAAAAAGGGGAAACA
>NW_005294550.1:0-601 GCF_000412655.1 Myotis brandtii
AAAAAAATGGAGGTGGGGTAGGATAGAAGAAACAAGACAGGCAGAATGTTGGTAATTGTTGAAGATGGTTGTTGGAGACATGGAGATGCATTATGTTATTTTCTCTACTTTGTGTATGTTTGAAAGTTTTTGTAATTAAAGGTAAAAAAATAACCAACACATTCTTGGTCACCTTCTCAGTGAGGCTTTCCCCAACAATGTAACCCTCCCATCCCTATACTCTTTCTCTGCCTTTTCTGCTACATTTTTCTCCATAGCACTCACCACCATCCAATGCACACTGCATATTTGACTTGTTTGGTTCATGGCTAGTCTCTCTCCACAAAAAGGTAAGCTCTCTGAGAGCAGGAATTTTCTTATGTTTTGTTCTCTGCTGTATCCCAAGCACCTAGAATAGTACCTGGCATAAAGCAGGCGCTCAATACATATTTGCTGAAAGAATGAGTGAATGATCTTATAGCATCCTCACAATAGCCCCATAAAATAGACAAAGCAGGTGTTATTGACTCCATTTTACAGATGGAAAAACTGAGGCCCAGAAAGGGAAGTTACTCGCTGTAGTTGTCATCTATTGTTTTGGTCTGCCCAAAGTCCATTTCTC
>NW_005294551.1:0-601 GCF_000412655.1 Myotis brandtii
CGCCGGGATGGGGGGAGGGGGGGCGTGCACGCGACGCTCCCCGGATCCCTCAGTTCTTTTCCGCCTGCTTCCCGGCTCTGCTCCCTGCACAGGTGCCTCGGCCTCCGCCCTTCTGGGAGTCCGCCCAGATGTGGAGGGGCTCCCACCAACCCCGCGATGGCAGCGGGACAGCAGACCAAAGGTCCAGTCAGGATACAGATCGAGAGGGCCCTGCTAGCTGCATTCTTCTGACCTTGGTTTTGTGACCTTAGACCCGCCCGCGGCCCCAGCTGGAACTTCTCAGTCACCTGGTTCTGGTCCTTCCAGAATTGTCAGCCCACAACAGGGCACTCCGCCCCACTCCTCATGCCTACCAATTCCTATGCTTGGCGTCACCACTCCCACTCAGAAACCCAGGTCTAAACCTCCCTTCACGTGCCACCTCCTATTATTGCTTATCTTTCAATCCTTATTTCCTGTTTTCTCAACCTCAGTGTAAGGCCCTCCATGGAGACAAAGTCAGTATGTCTCCACTTCTCCCACACAGTGGGTACACACTGTTTATTATAATGCCGGCAAGTCCAGCCGGTTGTGATAGAAAGATTGTGAGATTGAAAGCCAG
>NW_005294552.1:0-601 GCF_000412655.1 Myotis brandtii
TTTGTGTTCATCTCATTCGGAGCTGAGTTGGCTGTTTATTGGTTTATTGTTGCTGTGGTTACCTCGAGTGCACCAGAGACTTCAAATTCCATCTTCAGAACACAAGTACCTGTGTTTAGGGTGGAGCTGGATTTACCAGATGATCCGTTTCCAGATGACTGCTCCACTCTCAGCTTTGTGTTCTCTGTGAATGACCGGCTCTTGCAGGTTACTTGCTACTAAATGTTGCTAGTCTGGGGGTTAGTGGGGTGGTGATGGTTGGGGGTCCGTTCTCTGTTGTTCTGATTAAGTCTGGGTGTTAGGCAGACACTGTCCCTGGGTTTCAGGCATGTTGTCTTCTTAGTGATCCTGCCTTTCCTTAGATGCCCAGGACAAAGTTCCGAACCTGGCTAGTATTTCTGCCCTCCCCGCAGCTGCATCGAGATTTCTCTTCTACTCTGAACAGTGTCGCTCCTCTCTCCCAAGATTAACGCTTTGTCAGTAGGAAAGAAAGGAAAGCTTCCAGTTGGAATTTTTTGCCCCATCCATAGTGGCTGCTGCCTACTCTCCCCTCCCCAGGTCTGCATCACAAGGGAGACTTTCAGATCTCTAAATATCTTCT
>NW_005294553.1:0-601 GCF_000412655.1 Myotis brandtii
TTGGAGGAGAAAATTAAGACCAAAAAAAAAAAAAAAATAAGAACAGGGAGAGAGAACAAAAAATATTTAAAGTATTGCTGAGCAGGAATGTGAGATTCATAGAGAATGCTGGGAGCCCATTAAGGACAAGTAACAGTAGGGTGCTAAAAATCAGTACACAACTATGTTCACTGGAAATATCAGGGCAAAGATTAAATTGGATGAAGGAGCTAAAGTACATAGGTTATTATCTGCTCACACCTAGTCTATTGTGTTAGGATTCCTAGTAGTTAGCAGACTATAAACTTCTACTTTATTTCCTCTTTACCCATACACAGCAATCTAGATGTCAACACTAAAGTGACTTGTTCAGAACATTAATCTCCTCATGTCCAGAGGAGCAGTCCTATAGCTTAGACTTAATTTTCACTAGAACAGAGGACCCAGGAAGGTATATGTCCAAAAGGAAAGATTTTTTTAAAAGCAGAGCATATGCCATCCATATGGCAGGATCAATTCCCAGTTATAGCACAAGAGGTGTTCAACCCTGACCACCAAATACTGCATCTCCAAAGCAATGTTACCTATGACTCAACAACGGTCTTATTCTACTTTCATATCT
>NW_005294554.1:0-601 GCF_000412655.1 Myotis brandtii
TCTATCCACTGAGCCAAACCAGCTAGGGCTCAAGAGTCTATTTTTGATAGCTTCTTTGCTATCTAGCACAGAAGGTGTTCCAGGCTCACCTGGTACATTTCCTGCACAGATCTGGAATCAGCTGTTTGTCCAAGGAACGCTGCTTCTCTTTTAGTGAAATTAAATTTTCTCTCTGCACATTTTAACAATATAGCTTACTATGGTTGCTAGGGTTGCACTTGCCACCAAGGTCGTCGCTGTTTATAAGCTTTTTTAGCATCAGGTGAACATGTATGTGGGATAGTTTTAAAAATAATTAAAACACAAAGTTTTTAAAGTCAAAATATGAGTGTATGCTTATGGTTCTAGTTCATGTTCAGGACTCTAGGGTTTTTACTTAGAGTCTTCCTTATGTATGTATTTCTCTTTTTTCCCCACACTACCACTTTCTGTTCTTAAAGTCACTGAGGATGATAGTAATTATGTTATATTCTATGTTCATTGCATTATCCCACAGTACCCAGAATAGCAATACCAACTTTACCACCAACAATATAATTACTTAAAATAGTTATGTTTTTGTTTTGTTCTGTTTGGTTGTTATTTGACTGCTAGGCTACGC
>NW_005294555.1:0-601 GCF_000412655.1 Myotis brandtii
CAAGGATCTTCTCCAGGCAAACATAGTTTCTTTCTCAAAAGACATACTGAAACCAATTAAGTAAAATATTATTCACTTCTTCATACATTGTTAAATAAGTTGTTTGTAATATCTCCTGGCCTCCTTCCTTAGATTAAAATAGAACGTCTTATTCCTGTATTTGTTCTGCTCCAGCCAGACATGCTGATTTAGTTTAGTTCCTTAAATGTATTGTTTTTTGTCAGATTCTGTTGCAGTTGACTGCAGTTCCTCCCCGCTTGGGTAATCCCTACATTCTTCAAATCTTAGCTTAAATGTTACTTCCTCAGGAAGTTATTTCTTGACCTCCTTACCATATGCCTCCAATTATATGACCTTTCACAATCCTCATTCCATTTTTGATCATTTATTTCAAATTAGAACATAAATGCCACAGGGGGAAAAAAAACCCACACAAAACTCGTGTGCATTCTAGATTCCATTGCCTAGTGTATATCAAACACTGTTGAGTGGAAATGGATTGATCAGTTCGAAGTGAATGAAAAATGTAAAGACTAATGGATTAATATAAAATCTGGGGGTTGCAAAGATAGTGTTTACTTCATAGCTCTGATGATTTTTT
>NW_005294556.1:0-601 GCF_000412655.1 Myotis brandtii
CTATGAAAACTGGGGCTGGTTATCTGGCACCAATGCTGACAATCTGGCTAATGCTGCTGCCATGAATTATGACATCCTTTTTGTAATCCAAGACTCTCGTGTCCTTTAATAGTGTCCATGATACAGTGGCAGGCTAACTGGTTAGCTTGCATGAAGAGTGAAATCTCAAACCCTTCACAAGGTTTGATAATTTTGGCAATGACAATGGAATCTGACGGAGAAAAATCGTTATAGAAATAGAATGAGAGGCTAGTTAATAGGAATTGAGAGAAGTCCATGGGAATTGTGAGTCAACATGGTGACCAAATTTGTATGGTCAACCAAGCAATGAATGGTCTTCTACTTCACTGCCTGTTAATGAGGCTGGATTGAGGAGGCAGTTTCAGGCTAAGGACCAGTAAGTAGTAGGTTCAAAGAGAGTAGCCCCACTTACTTCAACCCTCTACCAAGTTGACAATCAGCCTCAGCAGGTCTGCCCTGTGAACAACTAGTACTAAGATTTGTCTGTTGGAGAGAGGGGGAAACACATAAGGTTCTATCCCCCATAGAGAAAGGTATCTACTGTATTTTTCCATGTATAACATGCCCCCATGTATAAGAC
>NW_005294557.1:0-601 GCF_000412655.1 Myotis brandtii
TTCCTTTAACCTAGCTAACCTTCCTATTTACAAATTCATTACATTCTACCATTACTATTTTACTTGATTTGTCTATTGGCAATGACATTCAGAGCAGAGCTAGCTTCTATTTCCTGATCCATTTATGGTAGAAAGACCTCTAGAGATTTATGCAAGAATTTACATTTTAGCTTCTAGCTCTTCCATTCAATTGCTGTGTGATGACAAATAAGTTAATAAAATGTCTGAATCCCTGAAAAATTAACGGTAAGAATGATATTTGCCCTATTCACCTTACAGGGTTGTGGTGAAGAAACTAGGACTGTAGAAAACCCAAGTGTTGAAAGATATTCTTTAATCCCCTCTACTTCTGCCAATACCTGCTGGACATGACCAACCAATAGTGAACAAGCCATAACATATCTAAGGTCAGCTGTGGACACTAGAAGAAGCAGGGTCAGTAATCCAGTGGACTCAAATAATTATTAAATGTTCTAAGTACCTGTGAGCCCCCAAAATCCAATTTGGAACATGGAGATGGATTTCATAGAGGGGAGAGGTACCATAAACAATCCAGAATATTAGCCAATTCGCTTCACCACCACCAAAACAACAACAACAA
>NW_005294558.1:0-601 GCF_000412655.1 Myotis brandtii
AAGTGGGTGGATGGATGGACGGATAGATGTGTAAGGTCTTGACAGTGACTGGAGCAAACCCCATCCCCATCTCCCTGCGCGCAGGTGCACACATACACACACACATGCACGCACGCACTCACACACACACACCTGAGAACCTGGCTCCTGATCTGATTTGCCAACAAACTCCTGCAGGAACATAAGCAGCTCCTACCCGCTCAGCCAGGGCCGCAGTGTGGTTGGGGTGTGCTCAGAGGTCAGGAAAACGCATCTCGGCACATTTTAGCCGAGTCCTCCGCTCAGGGCATAGCAGGCATCCCTGAGCGTTTCGGCAGCCCTGTCCTCACCCGGAGCCATGCCTGGGTCAGGTCCACTTCCAAGCTCACTCGGTTGGTGCCAGATTTCACTTCCGAGGGGCTGTGGGCCGGCCGGAGGCTGTCCTCGGGGGCTACAGAACCTCATAGTGTGGAGGTGAGAGCTTCAAAGGATATAAGTAGAAGCTCTCTGCCTAGTGTGTAGGATGAATTCTTAGTAATGTAACCTGACCATGGGAGCGACAGCCCATTGCCTCTGCCACACTGATTGGCTAGAACAGCGGTTCTCAACCTGTGGGTCGCGA
>NW_005294559.1:0-601 GCF_000412655.1 Myotis brandtii
GAAAAAAATACTTGAAAAATGAGTAGAAATAAACTAGATAAAGACATCTAAAGAATGTTCCTGGTGAAAGGAACATCATGTGCAAATGCTTGGTGGTGAGAGCAGCAGAACACATTTAAAGGTGCTGAAGGAGCTTGCTGAGATGGTAGCAGTGTTGGCAGAGGGAATGGATGAAAGAACTGGCTAGAAGTATAGAGGGAGAATTACTGATCACATGAGGAATTCTGAGGATTGTGCTTTTGTCATAATGATTGAATAATAATGAAAGTCATGGCTTTCCTCCTTGCTGCTATTAAAACACAGCTCACTGTTTACAGTTGAGCAGTACATTGAACTTGGCTAAACCCACTACAGTTTTTAACCAAGTTCCCATGACTGACACTAAACGTTTTCAGAAGAAGAACCTGGCTGTTGGTCAGCTTTAATAGCTTTTTTTTTCCTTTTTGAAAAAGTAGTTCAAAGGGATTTTAAATCTTGGTCTTAGACCCAAAGTACTTGATCTCTGACTTGCTTAGATTTAGATATATTTATGCTCACAAGGTTTACTTACTCAGTAGTTTCATATATATATATCCTAATAAAAGAGAAACATGGTAATTAG
>NW_005294560.1:0-601 GCF_000412655.1 Myotis brandtii
GACTTAAATATTGCCTTCACCCTCCAGGTAGAGTGAGGAGACAAATTGACATATCAGGATATTGAAGGGGAAGGATATGGAGTTTAAAAACCTTTTCCCTGGTGATTGGTACCTTGCTCTTCTCTGCCTCCTCTTCAGACCTGACAGCCCATCTTACTCCTTCTCCATCGCTGAGCTTGCCTTCAGGCTGAGCTTGCTTTCATCTCCTTGGCTCTCCGTTCTTACTTCTTCCATCCAATGCCTCTTGCTTGCTTCTCCATCCAGCCAGGATTGCATGGAAAACCACTTAGATTAGCTCTCAAAGTTGCCTTTGCCACCTGGTTCCTTGCTCCCTTCACCATGATGGCCCTTTTCACTCAAAATCATATTGATATTTAACAATACAATACTTATCTGGATTCTCACTAAAGTTCAGCATTATTTCACTCACTGCCATTGTACTCTTGTTAAAAAGATTTCAGTGACCCATAACCACCTAAATAAAATCGAAGCCCCTTAGTGTAGGACATTGAGGTCCTAACTAAGTTTGCTTGAGCATAACTTCCCAGCTGCCTCTCCTTGTCCCTACTCTCCATAAACACCAAGCTGTAGCTCTGTTGTT
>NW_005294561.1:0-601 GCF_000412655.1 Myotis brandtii
CACTGAGGCTCATTGTGATTTTCTTATATTGTGTGATTGGGGTCAAAGGGGGACACATGTAATATTTTCAATAAAGATTTAGTTTTTTTAAAAGCTTACGATTTATCATTATAAAAATGGGAACAAGGGAGGCCTGAATAAAATTGTTCTTTTTGACATTATCCTCGCTTTTGCCTTGGCATTCTTTTGATTTATAACGTATGAACACAAATTATCAGCCTATATCCCTGTCTGTTTTTCTCAAGTGTTCTAAGCAACGTGATACTATGATCTATTTGAAAATAACAGCAGCTTCACTTCCAGGTCTCATTTCGGCTGCTCAGTGGGCTGGGAAGAAGAGATATGCCCTTCCCAACTGCAGAAAGCTGTTCCCCTGAAGTTTGTCCTTAACCCAGTCTCTCCTCATCTGTGGGCCATGAGGCCAGAAAATCCTTGTTGGCAGGGCTCTCATGGTAAGAAAGGATGTCCAACTCTGCCTGCCCTTTCTCAGTGGAGAGAACTTCTTGAGATGCCCTTTATTGGGTAGGAAAATGCAATTTTACACCTACTTATCCCACATGCATGTTACCTAATTTTTAATATAATAAAGTCACTATTCACT
>NW_005294562.1:0-601 GCF_000412655.1 Myotis brandtii
CCCTTCATCCCCTCCCCATGATGGAGGTTAAGTGTGATCTGGCTACACAAAGGCAATGATAATGTAGGAGGACACATGTGACAGTCTCTCTCTATCAATTATACACATTTTTATACTTCTGGGTAAACTTCTCCTGACCACTGACAAATCTATATTCCCTTCTCATCTGGTTTCAAGATTAAAGTCATAGAAAGTAACACTGCTCAAAAATGTACCTGACTCTTTTATGTTATTTTAAATTTACAAACATGATATATGTAAGTGTAAGCACATTTTAATATTGCCTCCATTTCTACTAGAAATGGCCAATACTGGTCAGGCCAGAAATTTAGAAATGCAAATGTGTAGTAGAAAAGAGTTTCCATGGCAGTCAGCTTTTCTTTTCTATTTGCAGGCAATTGAAAACATGTTGTGAATGTAGAACAGTGGCATAAAATTTGTAAATACAGATATGCAGTAGCTTCTTTATAACTCTAGATTTAATCTGAAATTAGCTGATTACAAAATAAAAGGTTGGAGAGTACCTTTTTGAAATTTTAGAGGAATATCCAACCACCTATTGCAGAGGTGAGGGGTAGGAAGAGTCTGAATCTAGGGGGTG
>NW_005294563.1:0-601 GCF_000412655.1 Myotis brandtii
CTGCGGGAGGGGTGCACTCCCTGCTGTCAGCATCGCGGGGGCTGAGGCTTCTGACGGCCACACTAGCCGTACCCCAGTGCCAGCTGGGGACATCGCAGGGCGAAAGGACACGGGCTAAACCCTAACCTCCCCACAGGGAGCAAATGCGGCGACACCCACGAGCACTGGGAACGTGTGCGGGCCTTCCTGACGGGGCGCAGCCCCTCTGGCACCTGAGCTGGGGGGACAGCACCCATGTCTAGGACACGCTCAGATGCAGGCACAATACCTGGACCGAAGGGCAGGCCCCAGCTTGTCCTCCCCTGTGAAACGCCACACCCCATTGGTTGAATTTGCCCACCCCGCCTTGGGATGGATCAGATGGTGACTTGGGAACTCATCCAGCAGAGCCATGACAGTCTGAGTCCCTCCCATCCCTAATGTCCCCCTGAACACTCAGGTCCGTGTGGCATTGGGCCCCCCTTGATCCCTGACCTTTTCCTAAAGCAGCTGAGGCGGGGGTAGAGCGCGGGGGTCAGGGACCGTGGAAGGAGAAAGGGCTCTGAGCGTGTGCACACGGTCACTCCCCTCCAGGGATGTGGCAGCACGTCCTGTCCCAGCC
>NW_005294564.1:0-601 GCF_000412655.1 Myotis brandtii
GCAGCATTAGGAAGGTTGAGAACCACTGAACTAGACATCCGAACTGTATTCTCTGTTTGCTCCAGCCTGTGATCAGCTCTGCTCACAGGTATGCCTCTGTGTTGCAGTTGGGATTCTCAGCTCCCGGGCTTCACCTTCAATGACATGTTCCTTTCCATTTCTACTCGCCTCCCCTCTGAGAACATCTATGGCTTCGGGGAAACTGAGCACACAACTTTCAGAAGAAACATTAGCTGGCACACATGGGGAATATTTGCTCGAGATGAGCCACCAGGGGTAAGCACAGAAGAATAAGATTATCCATCAGTTGCTGTCTGTGTAAATTTATTTTAATCCACATATGTACCCTATTCATCAACTTCAGCTTATATTGATAAATTCTGCTCTCAAATGAAATAGGCCACATGTCCCTAAATGTCTTTTAATCTTTTAGAAAATAAATATAGGGTCGGGCAAAAGTAGGTTTATAGGTGGGTTATATGTGAAATAATACAATAATTAACAAATAATAATACAAGTGTACACTCTGTGTTTACATGCTCACAACTGTAAATCTACTTTTGCCCCACTCGTGTGTGTGTGTGTGTGTGTGTGTGTGTGT
>NW_005294565.1:0-601 GCF_000412655.1 Myotis brandtii
ATATCTTTTTAAAGTATGATACTCTGTAAAACACTGTATAATACGAAGCGAGAATTCTCATGATCCGTCTGCAATGTGTTAAAAAGACCAAATAGGTGGTTTTTACCCTGACTCAGGAATCCCATTTATTATCTGAAGCAGTCCCAACTCATGACTGGTTAGCATTTTCAAAGTTGTCCTGTATACTATCTTCATATTTATTCATAGAAATTATCTTACACATTTGTGTTCAGACAGAATATCTTCCTCATCTTTTTCCTTTTTTTGTACTTCTCCCCAATTCCCTTTACTTTTATTTTAGCCTGAGTCTTCCCCTAAGGTTTGCCAAACCCCTTTCCTTCCAATGTTCCAATTCTAAAATTTACCTGCTTTTTCTCTGCCTTTAACAACATTCTTTCTGTTATGATGACCTAGCAGTTGGAAAGAAAGCTGTGTTAAACTGACAGTGCTATGTGAATGATTTAAACCTTCCTAGATTTTATATTTAAACTAGAGGCCCGATGCACTTAATAAATTTTTCTTTAATTGTTCGCCATTGTGTAGGGGATTAATATCTTGTAGAAAGTATTTCACTCTACAGTTATTATCAGAGAATAATCAA
>NW_005294566.1:0-601 GCF_000412655.1 Myotis brandtii
GTGTGTAGCCATGCATGCCTTCATGCAGCGACAGGACCAGTGTTTACTGCTCACTCACATGCTGTACGAAGAGAAATGCTAAAGTGGAAAGAGTAATGATTGAAAAAATAAAACATTCAAGCATTGGCCAGACCCCACCTGTTCCACGGGAGACCTCCAACTTCCTTCTTCTGTGTCTCATCGTCAGTGTTTTCCTGCGTGGACACGAGACAAAATCCCTCCTGTGGCCCCGCACAGCTCATCACGCCTCATCCCGCCGTGTTTGCTCCCACGGGGTCTCATGTTGTGTGAAGGGTCACCTGGTGTCCATGGAATCCAGCAGTGACCTCCTGGTTCATGGGTCTATGCTCAGCTGCTGAGCCACACCCTGGTTCTATGTAAATGTATGTCATGGCATTGTACTTTAATAACCCTTAGAGCGTACATAGATGTTAATAAAAATTACACTTATCAAAATGCCAACTCTATGGATAGGTTTTGCTAACTTGGACTTATTATTTATTATTTTAAATCTTAGAACACGTGTACTTATGTGAATAGGAGGTTAAGTTTTTTATATGTGAATGGGGGTTAAGTTTTTCTTAAGTTTCCTTTTCAAGGC
>NW_005294567.1:0-601 GCF_000412655.1 Myotis brandtii
AACTTTGGATGAAAATAAACAAAAATTACACTCTCTGTCTCAAAATCTAACTCTGGAACTATTATTCTCTCTGCATTTGTATATGCCTCGCAGTTCTGATGGACACTCACCATGGAGGCAGCTATGGTACAAAAAAGTATATTCTGGATTTGGAATCAGAAGTCGTCAACTTCAAACCTAGTTTGTTCACTTAACTAAATGGGATGGGGACTCAGTGTTGGAATAGAGGTTGTTTTAAACTTTATTTGATCAGTGCACAACTCACTACTGATGTACAATAGCCGACAAATGAATCTAAAAAGCAAATATTAGCAAAAGAAACCAGACACAGAGAATACAAGATATATGATATAATTCATAGCAAGTATAAGAACAGGCAAAATCAATCTGTAGTGACTCAGAAGGGCAGTTACTGAAGGGTGGGTCAGGAGGATGAGAACAGAGTAGAGTATTTACTGGGAAACTTGGTGGTGGATATGTCCAATATGTTGACCTTGGGGTGTTCATGCAGTCGTATAAATTAAAAGTCACCATGAAGTATTACTTAAGATTTGTGGGTTTTATTCTAAATAATTTATGTCTTAAAAATACCACAAAAAAA
>NW_005294568.1:0-601 GCF_000412655.1 Myotis brandtii
CTGAATCTCACTCCTTCCTAGTTTTTTTTCTTTTCCTGAACCTTCCTCATGCAAAGTGGTGCCTGGTCTGCCTTCAGCAGGAGAGCAGATCCTTGGTGCAAGTGAGCAGTAAGCTACCTTCATTGCCTTCCCTTTCTGTGTGCAGCTCTCCCGCCTCTGCTTGCCTTCATGGTGTCCAAAGCCCCATCATTCTGCCTCCCTCACTCCTTTCCAAAGCAGCCTCTCCTCAGTCTTTCACGTACCTCCTAACACCCTTAAATAAATCCAATGGGTGCATCACTAGGGACAGAAAACAGTACATTCACCACCACCGCCCAAACTTCCAACCACCTTAAGCACACACCCACTCTCCCTTTCATCTATCAGGTTCATTTTCCCTTCTCCCATCCTCTAGTCATCACTCTTTTCTATTGGAGGATACAGCAGAAGGAAAATGGACCAGGAGTTGGTCAAGCCATGTCCGGCTCCGACACTTATTAACCATGAATAATGGTTGACAAATCCCACAGTATTGTTCGTGGTTATGAGCAATGAGTATGGCATCAGGCAGACCTGGGTTCAAATCCTGACTCTGTATTTTTGGACTTTAAAAAGGTGACTG
>NW_005294569.1:0-601 GCF_000412655.1 Myotis brandtii
TTCATTTCTCAGGACGCTCAGTTTCCATTTCAAAAACAAAATAAAACCACCATGAATTATGGGTGTACCATGGAGATAGGTTAAGTACAGGTCATATACCAGCCAAGTGTTTAATTTGCATTCTCTGTTCAGAGGGAGTCTAAAGGTCCTAAGACACCTACCAAGGTTGATAGGAATTACGGAGCTCAGGCACCAACGAACATGGTAAACACCAAGCCTGGCCCTCTGCCACAGATCAACCCTAATTCGTCAGTGATGGGCGGTGTGGCTGCTCTGTGCTGGGATCTTGGAGATGAGGCAGGCACAGTCCTGCCTTCATGGTGCTCACGGTAAAAGCCAAAATCTGACGGGTGGGAAAAGAACAGGATGAGGAGGGAGAGGCTGGTGCTGCTTTTAGCGCTAATGGACCTCCCACTGTAGACCTGATGCGGCACGTTCAAATACCTCACATTTCTGGCTTCCAACTGCCCTCAGATTTTACAAGTCTTCCTTTTGTTGCTATTGCACAGCTTCTGTCACAGGGCCCTAAATTTCTTTTAATCCTCATTCAAGGATATGTTTACTGATTTTAGAGAAAGAAGAGGGGGGAGAGAGAGAGAGA
>NW_005294570.1:0-601 GCF_000412655.1 Myotis brandtii
AAAATCCCCAAGAAATGGAGAACTAACCTTTTACCCAGTGGGAAACCCCTCATGGGAACTGTAAACAGCAGCCTTGTAACGGTCTGAACTAATTCTTCTGTGTTGGCTTTGGAATTTGATAAAAGATTTGTTGGCCTCCTTTGAGCTTTCCTGATGGTAAAATGCCTTCTAATAGAACTTTTAGAGACTTGCAACTGACAAACAGATAAAGCAAGTGTTTAGGGATCAACTTGGGGCCAAACGCAAGGAATTTAACAAAGGTACACAAGCAGTTCAGTAAATATTTCATTGGTGTTTCCAAGTGATTCAAAAGACGATTTGAAGTTATTGCTATGTTTCAAAAGAAGTAAGTTTAAAGGAGACTGTGCGAATGCTTTTTATCAGATGTTTTAGATTAGTTTCAGCAAGTGAGATGCAGCACACCGTTGGCCTCCATAAAATGTGGTAGGTGAGTGAAGCTCTAAACATCGCCTGCTCAAATTCAAAACTGATGCATAGATTTACGGTTGTCCGCTGACTTACTAATATTAACCCTGCAGTGTATGTAATCAGACCTTCTTGGCTAATAGTTTCTGATAATCATTAGAACTGACTTTGCTGC
>NW_005294571.1:0-601 GCF_000412655.1 Myotis brandtii
GAGAAAAAATAAGCCATGTTAGAGGTATCAGATACAGTCCGGAGGGAGGCAGATACAAAAGGGCCATGTTGTTATACGTAAAGCCACACATTTGGCTTCCAGTTTGCCAGCAGTCAAGGCTGAGAGGGAGACTTGATCAGCTACACAATTTACAATGCCCGTTAGGTGCCCTTTCCTTTATTCTAGGACCGGAAAAAAAAATGACACCTGAGCCCAGCCCCACAAAGCCACTCTTTTGCATTACAATCTTTCCTCTTTCAGCTCCCCATTGAACTTTTAATCACTTTGCTAATTGCCTTTTCTCTCACACCCGGCAATACTTAAGAATGTTGACAGCTCTGAAGCTGAGCACAATTGCCAAGGAAAATAGGAAAAACAACTGTTTTCCTTAGAGGCCCAACACTTGAGTCCTCCTTGCATTGGCTCTTATAAGGATGTGTTCTGAATAATAACGACAAGGACCATTTACTGAGCACCCCGGCACTTTACCATCTTGACCTCTAGTCTTCACAGTAATCCTAAAGCAGACACAGGCATACCTTGTTTGACTGGGTTTTGCTTTATTGCGTTTCACAGCTGTTGCATGTGTTTTTGGGTCTGT
>NW_005294572.1:0-601 GCF_000412655.1 Myotis brandtii
TATTTGCCATGGGGGAGGGCGATAAGAGATTTTGATGGACAGCGAGCAGCCTGCTGCCAGGCTTCGAGAGGTGCATGCATTTTTGTGTTCCCTGAATAAAGTAGGCCAAGTTGTGAAAGGTTTACTATTAGGATAGGTTTATCTATAAGAAAAAATACCCATGCAAGTGTAGTTTTTTAAATGCAACTCTTTAAACAAGTAGTTTGAATAAGATATGTGTGTGTTTTCAGGCTATTGCACATTATGAACAATCAGCTGATTATTACAAAGGAGAAGAATCCAACAGGCAAGTATTACTTTTCTTAACATAATTAAATGGATTGTTGTCAAGTGTGATAAGAGATAAATGTTTACTATACTCTGTTAGCGAAACGTACTGTACTGTACCAAATGAAAGTGTACTGGGATGTCACTTTATTTCTCTGTTACTTACTTTGCTCTGGTTCTTGATTTCAGTTCAGCTAACAAGTGTCTGCTAAAGGTGGCAGCATATGCTGCCCAGCTTGAGCAATACCAGAAAGCCATCGAGATCTATGAGCAGGTGAGGTTACTGCTGTCTGTTCAACTTCCAGCAGAATTTACTCTGAATCTTTTTTTTTTT
>NW_005294573.1:0-601 GCF_000412655.1 Myotis brandtii
GGATGTGGGTCTCCATTCCTCACTGCAATGCCCAGGGCAAGTATCACTTATCAATTCTTTCTCTTTGAATCTAGACAAAGCCTTGAAATCTTCTCACCACAGCCCTCTAGGCAGACAGCTAGCCACTCTCAACTGAGTAGGACTGGTCTGTGAGGTGAAACCTATTTGCCATTCCTTTTTACTTGGAATAAAAAGACATGTGAAACAGTATGTTATGTAAGAGTGAGACTGTAGATGTGATTAATTGAATCAAAGAGCTGTATATTTTTACAGCCAGTTAAAGGAGATGAAGATCAGTGTGGCTGGAGCACTGAAGGAAGAGTTAATGGGTTGGAGTCCTATTCTATGTGTCCTCGTGCCATCCTGTAATGCCATTATCACCCTATGTTGCAATTTTCTGTCTGTGTCCCTCTGTAGACGGTGAATATCCTATGTGAAAAGACAATTTTTGTTTAATATTTTACCTCTACTGTATTGCACAATGTCTGGAACATAATAGTCAGCTAATAAATATTTGTTAAATAAGTGCATTAAAAAATGATGAGGCTTGATTAATGGACAGGGTTCAGATGGGCAGAATTTAGAAAGGAATAAGAATATG
>NW_005294574.1:0-601 GCF_000412655.1 Myotis brandtii
TCAGCTGCCTCCTGCAAGCCCCCTACTGGGGATGGAACCCAGAACCGGAAACCCAGGCTTGTGCTCTGATCAGGAATCCAACCAGCAATTTCTTGGTGTACCCGCACCTCTTGGTGCACGGGATGACGCTCCAACCGACTGAGCCACACTGGCCAGGGCTTCAAATATATCTTTAAATATACTTTTGTTTTCTGGAAAGAGAAATAAAATATGTTTAAAATGCTCCTAAGTAAGAAAATATTTTCCTTGCTTATCATAGCTTAAACAAGTTACACCTGTAAAAAAATTTTTTTCTGATGTGTCATAAACTGGCATCACTGTGACAATATTTACTAATTTGAATGTTTCAACCCATTTCCTAAAGAACATTATCTGTTTTGTAATCTGATGTAAAAAAGTAATCAATATCCAAATTAAAAACCTGGTAAGTTATACAAGTAACAGGTAAGTCACAAAGATAAGAAATGGTCAGTCAGTACAAGTGGGAAATGTCCAACTTAACTAGAAAAACATACATATCATTTATCACCTAGTCAGCAAAGCAAAACTATAGTTAAGGCTTTATGTGCACCAGTAGGGTCCCTTGGCCTGGCCTGCGGGA
>NW_005294575.1:0-601 GCF_000412655.1 Myotis brandtii
GTGCGTGGCGGTGGCAGTTCACGGAGGCTCAATCCCACGCGGACAAGTGGGAACGGGTCTCCTCGTCACGCAGCGGGCTACACGGGGCTTCACTTTTTCCCCTCTTGCTTTGCGGTGCTCACATACTTACTTTGAGCTCCGTCTGAGGTGGTTAGGACTTCAAGGGATCAGACTAATGCCGCTTGGTAATCAAGGGAAGCTTACGGAACAGAGACCGAAGGATCCTCCCGCATAACTTTCAATCCGAGCTGGGCCACGGGGAGAAACGTCCGCCAGGTCCACCTCATGATGACTTACTGACGAAATATTTCACAATGTTTTGAGTTCATTATGCAAATGAAGTCTACCCTGCAAAGCTCGAACTGGAAAAAAGCTAGTAGAGTAGGAGTCCTACTCTAGCAAAACTATGTAATTCGGTGTAGAAGACAATGAATATCTGACAAACTCCCCTTACACCCGCCGAGTGCCTACTGTGTACGTATAAGGCGAACGCTCAGTGGGGTGAGGTTGACACAATAATGTAAAAATATATCGTGGTTGTTTTTTTTAAATAAAATCAGCTTACGCTAGGCCAACAGGATGAGAGCCGAAACAAAGGGAG
>NW_005294576.1:0-601 GCF_000412655.1 Myotis brandtii
AGTGGCAAACAAAACAGCTATGGTCCATCTCCTCAAGGAACTTACACTATAATAGGAAATTCAATCAGGCAAGTAGGCACTGAATTAGAATCTACCATGTACCATGACAAAGTTAGTTCTAGAATAGGGAGGTGGGGCTGCTAATGAAAACATGAAGAGCTGTCTTATGCAGACTGTCTAAATAAGGTTATAGTAGCTTCCCTTGAGGCCTGCAAGTGAATGGGGTGGGGGAGGGGAGGGGAGAGTTGGACATCCAGAAGAAACTAGGACAGAGCTGAAATTCAACAAGATTGACACTACAACAGTGGCAGCAGTACAATGTGACTGGGAATAGAGTTAAAAATGAAGTAGGGAGCGTCAGGTCAGAGAGGCGATAAAAGGACACATTATGAATGCACTTAAAAGCCAGTGATTTCCCCAGAGCATCCCCCTACAAGGATGCCCTGAGGGGGAGACGGGAGTCAGTGGAGGTGCAGGAAACCCATCTGAACAACGATCCACCCTTTGACTCTCTTCTTTCTGCCAGTAGCCTTTCCTTTCTTCCAGCATCCCCGCTTCTTTTGCACCTCATAAATCCTATATAATAAAAGGCTAATATGCA
>NW_005294577.1:0-601 GCF_000412655.1 Myotis brandtii
TTTCTGAAATCAATAAAAATATTTTTTAAAAAGAAAAAGCAATAAACCAGTCATTTGACAAATTGATAAATTGAGTGAACTGATTACTCAGCACATTGGGTTTGGGGTGCACTGATTTTTGGCAAATTGCCTGCCTCTATTGGACGTGGAATAGTCCTCAATATATCTACTTGAGTGAATGAACACATAAATGAATGAATGAATGAATGAATGAATGCATTACATCTTTCGAGAAACGAAATGATATTTCCTTCTGAAGATCAATGACTTTATCTGATGTCAGCATTCTAAGAGCTTCGACAGAAATTCTGGTTCTCGCTAGAATCACTCATACTCATTGTGTGCGTACCCTTACTCCAAATCCATGCTCACAGCCTGGCTGGCTTCTAAGGGAGAGTTGGTGCTTTCCTGTTGGCTCAGGGTCAAAGCCCACATACTACAGGCTTGCAGTCTCCCTTGGCTCACGCATCTACGAGCTGCAGAGCACTGGTCAGTCAGTCCGCCCTCGAACTGTTTCAACTATACATTTGGCATAATTCTGATGCCTACCTTTCCCAGCATCACTGTCAAGATCAAATAAAATATGTAGCTACGCCCTAAC
>NW_005294578.1:0-601 GCF_000412655.1 Myotis brandtii
AAAAAGTCGTATTTTCTTTTGATTCAGAAATTCTACGATATTATCCTACTGATATATGTACCTACATATATAAGCAAATATGTATTAGAAAGGTATTTGTAATAATAAAATACTGGAAATAACCTAGATGTCTATCAACAGGGGTTGGGTAACTATATTATGGAACTTCCAATAAGGCAACAGAACCTTATAACTGTTTACAAGATATAGTAAGTAAAAAAAGAAAAACTCAGGATATCCTTTTTGTTTAAAGAGGTAGGGGAGACCTATATACATATTTTCTTCTTTATGTGTGGACATATTTCAGAGGGATGCAAAGCAATTATTAACAGTTTTGACCTAGAAGGTTGAAAACTAGGATTTTTTTTATGACATACCCCTTTGAATGGTTAGATTCTTTTAAAACAAATGTAGCTATTACATTTTCCTCCCAATACAAAGCAGACAGTGTCCTTTTTAAATGAAAAAACAAATAGATAAGAGCTGCTCAGATGATTCTGTTGTGTGCTGGGTTTCGGGCCACACGGGGCTGCCTAGTCATGGTGTTTGCTTGATTTAGGTTGTCTCCATATCTACATGTCCAAGTCCTCAAGCAAGCCCC
>NW_005294579.1:0-601 GCF_000412655.1 Myotis brandtii
GTACTGCATGTTTTAAAAATTGTGGCACACTGGTTGAAAAATTGTTGGTCTAGGAAGTCATTATAGTTAAAAGACAGTCTTGGGGCCAAAAACATTTGAAGTTTCTCAGTAACTTCTGAAAAATGACTAGTTAAGTTTATCTTCATTTGAAGTTCATTTTTAAAAACTCCTATCATTCAAGTTTATTATTTTTTATTTTCTAGAATGGGCTTGTAATGAAGTCAGCATGCTAGTCAGCACTCTTATCTTTTCTATCCATTTGTTTCAAAATTTGAGGTTCAAAGCACATCTGAATAGTATGAAATATCTGGTTAGAACTGCTTAAGAAGACAGGAGGACAGAATTGACAGTAATCAGAATACCATCAGATGTCAAATTCTCATCTCAAATAACTGAGAAACAGTCTCCCTCTCATTCTCACTGTCTGATGCTCTAAGATCCGTCTGAGGAACAACACATGCATTCATGCCATGCTCACTGACCTCAGGTGCAAATGCAGGCCAATACTGGATAAAGGAATGTGGGCAGTGTTCTATCTGCCTAATTCTAAACACCTTCACAATGTGGTTCACTTCATTGAAGGGTGGTTTCTGATCAACAG
>NW_005294580.1:0-601 GCF_000412655.1 Myotis brandtii
CTCTCTGTAAAAAATCAATAAAATATTTTTTTAAAAACAAGGAGTGCAGCTAATGTATATGAAAGTAGTGCAGCTAATGTAGAAACTGTAATCAATCTTGAGGTAGTATTTGATATATTGTCTGACAAATGACAAATATCACTATTTCCCTTAAATATCTGAACTATCTCAGAAACACTCCTATGAGTTCACTGGCACCCTAAGTTACCTCAATACGGTTTGCAAACCAATAATAGAAATTGATAATTTGAGTTTCATTCATTGAGAAGTCTTCTATGGACTTTACAAAGCCATTCTTTAAGTCTAACTTTATTAGGCCAGTAATGAACATCAATTGTAGTGGCTCTCCAATTGCTAATGAGTCACTGTTTTCTGGAAACAGCTTTAATCCACTGGGCAGCACCCCAATGCTAAGTGCTATATGACCTTGCAACTCTAGTCATAGCTGATTGACATAAACTCAAAATAAGACAATCAGATTATTGCTCTTGTAAAATGAAAGTAGAAACTGATGGCTAATGGAACTGGGTCAGCTGTTTTTCTCATTGTCACAATATGTAGGTGAAGGTGAAGAAATTGGGGATGAAAGTAGGAGTGGCAC
>NW_005294581.1:0-601 GCF_000412655.1 Myotis brandtii
TGGTCCAGGGCTTCATTCCCTTGGTTCACATCCTTCTGGTCTGTGGATTGAGAGTCACTGCATTTCTTTTTTGAAGGTCCCAGCTCCTGTCATGCAGCCCTCTCCTGTAGCTGTAGCATTGGTATACCTTTACTGGGTTCCAATGACAGTCCTTCCACTTTACTTTTACTTTATATTTACTTTTCATATCCTATACCCTGTCCAACAGCAAATCCTGTTAGCTACACCTTCAGAATGAATCCAAAATCTTACCACTCCTCACCATCTCCAGCATTACCACCCTTGCCTGACTACTATTTACAGCCTCCTAACTGGTCCCCTTCCCACATTCAGATGAGACTTCCCCTGGCATACTAGCTATAATAGAGCTAATTCTCTATTCCCCTTACTCAGCTGTATTTCTCAAATAGCACTTATCACCATCTGACATAATCTATATTCAAATATTCTATCACCCCTCAGATTCTATGACAGTAAAGATCTGTTTTTGTTTATGGCTATATTCCTAGTGCTTGGAAGAATATGTAATACACAATAGTCACTCAATACATATTGGTCAAATAGTTGAATAATTATCAAAATAACCTACAATAATTTCATG
>NW_005294582.1:0-601 GCF_000412655.1 Myotis brandtii
ATGTTTTCTAATAGTAATAATTGAAAATTGCAAGCACTCATATCATGCCTACTGTGTGCCAGGCATTGTTTTACATGCTTCATGTACATTAGTTCAGGAGTCCTTGCTGCATGAAGATGAAGTGGGGCTATGCTGATGATCTGCACATGCCCAAGGTCACAGGGTGTCCTGCAGTGACATCCCTCATAACAACCTCTTTAGATAGTGCCTCAAACCAGAACATTGCACAGTTGTACAAGCACACATGTAATATACACACAGTTTGTGAAACTTGCACTTGGTCAGTTAATATCCCTGGGATAGCTTTTTATGCCAGAACATAGGACATTTCTTACCCTTTTCAAAAGCTGTATAATGTTGCATTGTACGGATGTGGCAAAACATATTTAATTATTGCATATTTTTGTGGTTTCCAGTTTGTGTTTTTCCTTATTATAAACATTGCTAAAGTGATCTATTTCTCTGTAAACCTTGAAAATGTCTCCAAAAAATTCTTAGAGGTAGAATGAGTTGGTCAAAAGGCACATGACTTTAATTGTTTAAGCGATATTACTAAGTTGTCTTTTCAGAGTTGGCAAAAATTTATACTCCTACCTGCTTG
>NW_005294583.1:0-601 GCF_000412655.1 Myotis brandtii
TGAACCATCATAAAAATGTTGCAGGGCACCCCAGGAGGTGGAACTGGATTTTCTAAGAGCAACTTTTGTTCAAAGTTTCCAGCCATTTCTATTTCTAGCCGAGGAGACAGTGAGGCTCCCTGGGAAAAGCTGCCTGAGTGATCCTTTTCAGGGAAGTAGATAAAGGCAAGTCAGCAACTATTCTCCTGGGGGAGGATGAGCCAGGACTGCTGGCACTGGCCCACACTGCCCTCCCGGTGGCTAGGCAGGGGTGGGCAAATTGGGGCCAGGCCAAGAAGCCTTCATGGAGAAAGAGATCTCGACTCCTTTACAGAGTCCAAGCTATGAAAGCATCTCAGAAGCACCTCTACCTCCGGACCGACCGCCTGACTCCTTCCCGGCGAGGATGGTTGATGGATGCAATCGCAGACCTGCGGGACTGTGACGCTGGGAGCTGGGCTGAGAGGAGGAGACGGCCTCCACTTCAAGGGGCTAAGCAGAGTGCAAAGTGCAGCCAGGGGAAGCGGTGGGTCTCAGGGAAGTAGGAGGAGAGACCGGCTTGCCATGGTAAAATGTGGCTTAGAATTATGTCAGAGAAAATATTAAAGGAGCCATGACCTTA
>NW_005294584.1:0-601 GCF_000412655.1 Myotis brandtii
ACTCTATCCACTGAGCCAAACCGGCTAGGGCTGGACCCAGACATTCTAACTCCAGAGGGCCTGTACTTGACCATCAGACTCTACTGCCCGGTGATCCTTGGAGCACCTTCTCCCATACTTCATGTTTCATCTCTCATTTTCATTTCTCTCTGGTCCCTTGTTTGGCTTCACACCTCTTAGCTTTTTCCAAGATGGCTGGAAGGCTGCTCAGAGCCTGTCCCCCTTCATCGAGAAGCTGGCAGCCTCGGTACATGCAGTAAGTCGGGCCTTACCCTTTGGCATGTGGTCAAGCCCCCTGTCCTTCTGGGAGAATCTGGGTGTGGAAGAGCTGCCCCCCGCCCAGAGAGTGAGGCTCCTGCCCTGCTGCGCTGGTCTGGACTCTGCACCGGGCACATCTGCTGGCTGATGATGGGGTCTTGCCCTCTCCCATAGCTGCGCCAAGCCCAGGAGGAGGAGCTACAGAAGCTGACCCAGCTCCGGGACTCCCTCCGAGGGACACTGCAGCTTGAGAACAGAGAGGTCAGCCCCTGATGCATCCCAGAAGGAGTGCTTTCCCCCCAAGGCACACCCTGTGGGAGCGGGGTGGGGGGGGGGGGGGAAG
>NW_005294585.1:0-602 GCF_000412655.1 Myotis brandtii
CATTAAGCCAAACTGGCTAGGGCCCCAAGTCTTCTTCCATCACTATTTATTTCCCCCTACACCTATATTCTCTTCTACCTCTCCCCACCCCATTTTCCCTCTGGTAATCACTATATACTAGTATTGTTGTCTGTGTCTGAGGTTTTTTTGTTTGTTTGTTTTGCTTAATTCTCTCACCTTTTTCACCCAGCCTGTTTTTTCTTTATTATAATAGTCAGCAGCTGTCTTCGTCTGCTTTGTGTATTAGATTTCTGCTTAAAATTACGTAAGAATTTGAAAAGAGTACATTAAAGAAGTCCCAGGCATTATCCAGTAGCATACTTTCCCCTATTTTTGAATTCTCCTTTTCTCCCTTCTTTTGTTTCATAAACAATTGGTAAGAGCTTGTTAGTGTCAGTCACTGTGGTAAGTCTGCAGGTTACAATGATGAGTAAAAGCCAGAAGTCTGTGCCCTCAAGGATCTCATTTTGAGTGTGAGAGATGGTTATAGTAGTGTTATAAGTACTGATGATAAAAAGAGCAGTACCTGAGTCACCAGGGATACCTGGGGGCAAATTAGAGAGGACTTCCCAGAGGAGAAGAACATATCAGCTAGGTTTTGA
>NW_005294586.1:0-602 GCF_000412655.1 Myotis brandtii
TATACTAGGATTCACAGTAGTAATACTTATTTGTTTAAAAAGTTTTATCTTTTAAGTGAGCTATAATTTTTAGAGAAAAATGTTCTTACTCATCAGCATTTCCCTCATGATTTTACTAGAGATTGACCCTCAAATTTGGTTTGCACCTAACACCTTTGTCCTTTTAATTTTAACAAAATAGCTTTGTTTGTTTATACATCAGAGGTGAGAAATGATTGGTCATACTTTGCTACTTAAAAATTTAAACTTATGTCCACTAAAAATTATATTTTTAAAATAAATTTTAATAGATAATTGTAAATTTACATGCAGTTATAAGAAATTATACAGATAGATTCCTTGTATAATTTCAAGGAATTAACACTTTGCCCAGTTTCCCTCAATGGTGACATTTTGTAAAACTATACTATAATATTATTTCAGTATATTGATAGTATTGATGAAATCCACCAATTGTATTCAGATTTTCCAGTTTTATCTACATTCTTTTGTATGTGTGTATATGTGTGTTTGTGTTAACTTCTATACACTTTTTATTACTTGTGGTGGTTTTTTAAAGTATAACGACTCATTTCTTAAGGATTTTCACAATCTTTATTGTT
>NW_005294587.1:0-602 GCF_000412655.1 Myotis brandtii
ACATGGGAGGACGTGGTTCAGGTTCTGGTTTGCTGCCTGGCTGTGTTTGCAGAGCTGTGGTGTGCCTCACTCCCCAGGGCAGGGCTAGACCCCAGGAAGGGTTTGCAGCAGGAAGGACAGTGTCCAACTTGGGGTGGGAAAGAAACAAGGCACCAATGACACATGCCCTTATCCTGGAGAAAATATTAGGGACCTGGTCAAAGACCACTTACTTTAGTACAGAGCTCTGGGGTCATGTAATGTCTCCTGAGCAGGCATCTGAAATGTATCCCTAATTATTTTTTTACAAGAGATACCCACAGGAACAACTGAGCTTCCCTGTATTACAGTGCTATGAATCCATAGTCCGAGCAGGGCTTTGGTGTCTTATCTACTGGTTTAAGCTCTTGCTTCTGCCACTTAGTAGCGTTACAGACCAAAGTCCATGGGTGCCTTATGCTTCAGAAGGCCAAAACTCCAAACATCAGGATTTGGAGTAAGGAAAGGTTTCCTGATGGAGAAAGCGCCAACCGAGAAGATGGGAGACCTAATGGCGCCTCAAATGCATCTTATTCTCTGGATGAGGCCACAATTTTTAAGGGGCCAGGGCAGTGGTTCTCAAC
>NW_005294588.1:0-602 GCF_000412655.1 Myotis brandtii
GGGATATGAGGGTTGCAAGTGCATCCGTCCCCAAGTGGGTGTCACTGTGGAGCATTCTGAAGTGTTTCCATTCTAAGATTTGAGGTAATAAGTGTTTTATCTCTTGCCATAAAGTCTTTTATCTTTTATCCAACCTGTAGGGTTTCTAGAGAACCCATTCTTCAGGACCCAGGAGACCTCCCTGGTATGGGAGGGGAGGGCCGGCTGGGGCTGGGGGAGTGGGGAGCAGAGCTGCCTGCAGGGGCTGGTGAAGACGGCTCTGTCTTAGCGGGTCTGCCAGTGCGCCACCCACCTGTGGTTACACCCGTGTCCCCTTTCGGTGGCCCGGCAGGCGGTGTATTCCTGCAGCATCCTGGGGGAGTGTTACAGCTGCCAGGAGTTGTAACACTTCTTTATGGTGTTGATTGGGGAGTTTTTCACTGTTGAAGTCCTCCTCCTTTCAAATAGCAGCGTGGCATGTGATACCGGAAACCCACACTCTGAGTCGGTGTAGATATTAACTGGAGGTTTTCCCGAACCCAAAGGCCCTATGAGAGCTCACTCAGCCTTCTGGGCTGAGTATTAAGCAGGGGTTTTGCCTCCACTGTTTCCTGAAGGCTGAC
>NW_005294589.1:0-602 GCF_000412655.1 Myotis brandtii
TAATACTCTTTGTAATACTTTAGGCAATAAAAAAAAAAGCAAGAAAAAAATTATAGTACAATACCACACCTGGAATACTGACATAGATGCAATCAAGATTCAGAACATTTCCATCCCCAAAAGATCCTTCATGTTGCCCTTTTATAACCATACATACTTCCCTCCCAACCATAATTCCTCCTACCCTCTTAATTTCTGGCAACCCCTAATTTGTTTTCTATTTCTATAATGTTATTTCCAGAAAGTTATATAAATGAAAGCATATATCATGAAACGTTGGATATTGGCTTTTCTCATTCAAAATAATTTTCTGGAGATTCATCCAAGTTATTGCAAGTACCAACAGTTCATTCCTTTTTGCTGCTGAGCAAAATTCATGGGATGGACATATGGTAGTTTGTTTAATCATCCATTGAAAGATATCTAAGTTGTTTCCATTAGGAGGGGGTAATAAATATTCATGTATAGGTTTTTTTTATAAACGTAAATCTTAATATCTCTATGATAAATACCAAGACATATAATTGCTGGGTCATATGTTAGTTACAAGTTCAGTTTTTAAAGAATGACTCATCATTTTACATTCCCACCAGCAATGTATG
>NW_005294590.1:0-602 GCF_000412655.1 Myotis brandtii
GAGGGAGCCGTGCAGGGAGATGCTGTGTGTCTCATGGAGAGTGGAGGGCCGGAGGTGGTCGGTGGGTGAGGACCAGGGAAGGCTTTCCTTAAGAAGTGACATTTAAGTGATACCTAAGAGATAAGTAGAATTTAGACAGGAGAGGAGTCTTTCCAGAAAGAGATGAGGAAGCCCTGGGGTGGGAGGCGCCTGGCCCTGTGTCCCCTTGGCCCAGACCCTGAGCCCGGCCCCCACGGAGCATGGCTGGGCACTCACTGTCTATTCTCTGTGTCTTCCCCGTCCAGGCGGACGCCATCTACAACATGATAGGCTACCCCAACTTCATCATGGACCCCAAGGAGCTCGACAAAGTGTTCAACGATGTGAGTGGTTCCTGCCTGCCCCCTTGCATTCCCAGCTGCCCCCGGGGCCCCCCTTTGGGGAAGGGGAGAGGCAGGCTGGGTCCGGATGGGGCGCTGGAGGCACCGGGACTGTGAAGACATCTTGAGATGGTGAGCTGTGGGCTTTGGGGATGCGCCAGGCATGAGGAAGCTGCTCCCTGCTCCTTGGCCTCCTGGGCCAGCCCGAGGCCCCCTTCCCTGGAGCCACCAGCAGCCAGTGCC
>NW_005294591.1:0-602 GCF_000412655.1 Myotis brandtii
CGAGTCAAAAAGTTTGCCCACCCCTGGCTTAGACACTGCCCCTCCCTGGCCAGCTAACTGTCCTTCAGCAAGATACTTAAATTCTCGGTGTCTCAATCTCCTCACCTGTGAAAAGAGATAAACTATTACCCATCTCCTAGGATTATTAAGTCAGGATGAAGTACATTAACACATGCCCAGCATTTAGAACAGCGCTGGGCTCATACTGACAGCTAAGCCTTACTGAGCTCTGGTGACATCGCCCAGGGTGCGGGTCTCTCACCTCAGTGTTGCCAAATTCGTCCAAGGTCTCCCAACCTTCCCAGGTAACTGAGAAGGGACATCTCCTTCTGGTGTCTGAGTCCAGAAGGGGAAGCCTTACGTCCCATGCCTGGGGTTGAAGAGAGAGATGAATGTGAAGTCTCACATCAAGAATGCAGAGTCACCGAGGCCAGTGTGAGGCTGGCCATGAGGACAGAGACCATGGGATGAGCACACTCGGAGAGAACGCCAGTACCTCTTTCTGAGTGTTACACACTCAAAGTCCTGAGAATTCATGGAACTATGGATTCTGGTATCATCAGTGGAATAAACAATTACTCACTGTACATCTATGGGACTCC
>NW_005294592.1:0-602 GCF_000412655.1 Myotis brandtii
GCAGCAATCTCCGGTGTTTACCTATGCCGCCCTCTTGGTTTTCTTCTTCTTTTTTATTCTATGGAGAGAACCCGTGTTCTAGGAAGAGAAGATGGCTGAAGCCTATTAGTCTTCCTGTGTCAGCCAGTGGCAACTTCTCAGTGCCCTGAATCCGGCCTCTCTCTGGGCCTGTCATTTCTTGTGTTGGATTATTGCAGTGCCTCCTAACTGGTCTCCTGCCTGCCATCCTGTGCCTGTGTTCTGCACACCAGCCAAATTTTATCCTTTTGAAATTTGTCGGATCACATTATTGCTCTGCTTAAAACCCTCTGTTGGCCTCTCATTTCATTCAACCAGACTTCTTTTATCATGGTTTACAAGGCTATATGCGGTCTTACTCTCTGATTTGTTCCTTTATGACCTCATTTCCTCCTTCTCTCTGCCTCACAAATCCCACACTTGTCCTTTTGCCATCTTGCTGACCAACATAGGTCTCTGGGCTGTTGCACTTGCTATTCCCTCGGCTGGAACTCTGGTTTTCCTAGATTGCCAACTTCTCTGCCCTCTTCTTTCTAATCTTTTCTCAGATGCTACCTTCTCAAGGAGATCTTGATTGCTCAGTA
>NW_005294593.1:0-602 GCF_000412655.1 Myotis brandtii
AGATTAGTCCATCACTAGGCTGAGATCAAACATTGTTCTATCTAAGTGATTAAATCAAACCTGTATCAGCAAGTTAAGTGTTGCATTTCTGTAATTTTTCCTATGATTCTTTGAAACGAGTTGGCAGAATTCTTTGCAGAATTCTTACATGTCAGATCTTGTTTCAGGAAATTTAAGAGGCTTGGGAGTGGGGAGGTAAAAAGCTACATCAGCCAGATCATTTGTCTTATTAAATTGCTGAGCTGGATTCTGCCAGGATTGAGGAGCATTTTCATAACAGATATTCGTTATTTTTTAATACCAATATACTGAAAAGAAAAGAATACTATTACCAATATATACATATATATATAAATATATATTAGCATTCTTTCCCACATTTTCCTGTTAGTTTATTATGCCAAGTCTTGCCAAACTCAAAAAACATTGATGGGGGCGGGAGGGCAAGAAGACTCTAGAATCCCAGGGTTATTTTTCTTCTTCCTGAAAGTTTGCATGACTGAGATTTTCCTCTAAGTCCAATAGTTCATTTTACATGGAGATTGTAAAACAAAGGACTGAATACAAAATCTTAAGATGTTTTTGAAGTGAAGCTATTAGCA
>NW_005294594.1:0-602 GCF_000412655.1 Myotis brandtii
ACCCTTCCTCAGCCAAAACCTTTTCCCTGTCCTGGTCTCACCCCTTCTACCTGTGAGAGTCACAGCTAGGCTTTCCTGCGCACCCCAGTGGCTAACCTGAAAAATGCAAGTCACCAACAAGTAAAGCAACAGCACATTTTCGAAGACTATTTGCAGTCAAATCACTTTAAAAGCAAATGCCATTTGCTATTCTGCCTGGCCAGAGGCTCTTCCTCTACTCCTTCAGTCGCTGTCAGTACTCTGTAACTTCTGGTGCCCCGTCATGCTCCTCGGCCTCCCACGCTCCCTCTGCACTAGGGGCACTGGGATCCCCTAGCTACAGGTTCAGGTCCAGCTCCCTCAATACGCATGATAAAATCTAAGAGCAAGACCTTGTTTCATTTATCCTTGTATTCTCAGCAACAAGCACATGCCTAGCAGAAAGAAGGTATTCAAATATTTGTTAAAAAGAAGAAGGAATCAGAGAAAAGGGAGTCAGGAAGGACATGAGGATTTTTTTTAAATGTTGGGAAGGCAGTTGGCAAAGAGAATCAAAAGACACCAAATGCAGACTTAGCAAATCTCTATATGATTGTCTGCCACTATCTAGCTACATGAGCAAG
>NW_005294595.1:0-602 GCF_000412655.1 Myotis brandtii
GGTAACACCCTTCTTGCTAACAGTGTCACCTGTGTTGCCGTTTAGTTCTGCGAGGGGGCCCGCTCACTGGAAGATACAGGCTGCGACAGTTTCACCTGCACTGGGGGTCCACGGACGACCACGGCTCTGAGCACGTGGTGGACGGAGTGCGGTACGCCGCTGAGGTAAGCCTTGGCCAGGCTCCCGACAGAGCCGTCCTCTCTGGTGGGAGGGAAGGGGGGAAGGCGTCCTTGACCCCAAATAGGTCCGGAGCCGATTCGGATCTCAGTCTGGGACCTTGCCTCCTTCCGTCAGCGCAGGAGCTTATCAGCGTAGCTGCGAACGGGGAGCCTCAGCGCGACCCCAAGAGGTAGGGTCGCTGAGCCCGTGTGAACGTGAGCTCCCGGACTTGGGGAAGCCTCAGTGCAAGTGACACCAAGTCACAGGCTCACTCCTGAGAGGCCAGCGAGGAGAAAGGAGAGAAACGTTTGTTCTAGGCCCAGCTCTGTGCATGTTTGGTCCCGACACATTCACTCATATCATGTAAAATCCCTAGAACAGAGGTGAGAATCAACAGCAAAGGGCCCTGTGGGGGACTAAGACACCGCTCTCCTCAGCCCTCC
>NW_005294596.1:0-602 GCF_000412655.1 Myotis brandtii
GGGCACTCACGTCCACGCCAGCCAGCTCGCCACTGGGCGCAGGCAGGTGTATCCAGAGGATGGAAACACCACCTGATACTGTCTGACCTCAAACTTCAGTGGATCCTGACCCCAGAGCACGGAGCCGCACCGAGTCTTCAGGAAAAGGAGGTCCGGTTTCTGGGCCGCTCTCATTATTCATGAAGCACTGACACAGCTCTGCCAGGGAGGACGGGGCTTCCGTGTGGAGCTAAGCGTTAGGGACCAGAGGCCGCCTGCAGGCCACTAACCAGGGTTCATGTCCCAAGAAACAGGCGTTTCCCTGGCCAGTGGCTCAGCTGGTGGGAGTGCTGTCCGGAGCATCAAAAGGTTTCGGGTTCAATTGCCGGTCAGGGCACATACTCCAGTTGCTGGTTCGATCCCGGCTGGAGGTGTACAGGAGACAACCCATCAATGTTTCTTCCTCATATGGATGTTTCCCCCTCTCTCTCTCGCTCTCTCTCTCTTCCTTTCTCTCTAAAAAAAAGAAATAAATAAAAACGTACCCTTGAGGGAGGATAAAAAAGAAAAGGAGGTGTTTCTACAAACGAGGCTCTTCCTTTGGGAGGTGGGTCCCCCTTCAT
>NW_005294597.1:0-602 GCF_000412655.1 Myotis brandtii
GATGCTCTATCCATTGAGCCAAACCGGTTAGGCCTCATGACCTGTATTTGAAAAGCACTATCATAAGCTGAGGCCAGGAGCAACCGTTTTCCAGGCAAAGAGCAGAACAGATGCCGAGACCCTGAGTCTGGAGCCCCCGGCACCCTAAGAAGCGGCATGGCTGGAGCCTTTTGGGTGGGAAATGAGTGGGAAACGTGTAGGCCGGGCCTGTCGTGAAGACTGCAGGCTGCAGCAGGAGTTGGGAATTTATTTTTATTCTAATGGCAGCTCCCCCTGATTTAAGCAGGAGAGTGACATGATATGATCTATTTGTTCACATAGTTTCTCCCGACCTCATGCACAGCCCAAATATGCTTCCAGAATAACCGAATTTTCTCTAAATTTAAAACAAGTCTGGAATGACTTTCAGGCCCACCATAGCAATTCTCTCACTCTCCCCCACATTCATTCAATCAACCTCGTTTCCTGGTTCCGTTCCCGCCACATGGGCTCCTCCCCACGGCTGAGCTCCTCTGGAGGACACGGTCTTGCAGAAATACTGAAGTTTAAAATTCTCCCTCTAACAAGTCCAGTACTTACACTGCCTTTCTGTCACTGAACAC
>NW_005294598.1:0-602 GCF_000412655.1 Myotis brandtii
ATTCATGTGTCATTTCGTCTAATGCTCTCAAGTCTGCAAGGTACGTTTTTCTTTAATTGAGATTTTTAGTGGCAAGTGACAAGAAACAACTGAAACTAGCTTGAGCCCCCCTCCCCCGCCCCCCCAAAAAAGAAGAAAGAAAGAAAAAAAAAGAAAGGAAGGAAGGAAGGCATTACTGGTTCACAACCTGAAGACTCCAGGGATGATTACAGGCATTGCTGTATCCAGGTGCTCAAACAGCATCACTAGGGCTCTATCTATCTGTCTCTTTTCTCTATTTTTTGTCTGTGCTGGTTTTGTGTGTAAATAGACTCTCCTTGTGATGACAAAGACCACCCTCAGCAGCTTCCGATTTGTGTCTTACTAGCTCACCAATCCTAGTGGGAGTAGCTTGACCCTTTCCAACCATGAAAAGTCCCAAGATTTGTCCCACTTGCATCGCATGCCCAGCCCTGAACCAAACAGTGAGCTGGGCACCCACTCAACCTACGAGGGCTGAAAGCAGAAGGGGTGCTCCCCCAGAGGAGAAGCAAGGTGCTGCTTACCAGAAGGGGCAAGGTGTTGGGTTGGAAAAGTAAGAAAAGTTCCTACAGGAGGAAGTA
>NW_005294599.1:0-602 GCF_000412655.1 Myotis brandtii
ACTGTCAGCTGAACTAGCGCCTTCACAGAGGCCAGGGGTCCAGAGGCAGAGGGAGGGACAGCCTGAGCTCCAGTGACTGACTTTGTATCTAATGACCCCATGCACTTGACACGGGACCGGGCAGAACCAGCCCGGAGAGTTCTTCTGGCCAAGAGCCCTCCAGAGCGTCTCAAGATGCTTGCGTGGCTCCCGCGGGCCCCCTGTCCCAGGCTGGCCGGCTGGAAAGGGCCCCGTGCCACCAGGGCTGCCTGGGATCAGCACAGCCAGTCTCTCTCTCATGCTAACCACTTGGCAGCCTGTGTTTGACGATCGGATTAATTCCTGAACAAAACAGATAACGTAGGCAGTGTGATTCCTCATTTAGCTGTCAGATCAGAATAAAAAATGTGTGAAAGAGAAAACCCAAGGGAAAAGAATTGGATAATGATAAATGGGATTGAGCACTCCAAACGCACACAAGCCATCTCCCCCATCGGGCTGTGCTCGCTGTCCCTTAATCTGAACGTGCTCTGTGCCGGGCCTTACTCCTCGGCTCTTGTTGACTCTTCCTGGCTCTTCCAGGGAGGAGCCTGACCCGCTTGTCCACGGTCTCATTTCCTCCG
>NW_005294600.1:0-602 GCF_000412655.1 Myotis brandtii
ATGTCACCTCCTTTTCAAAAAAAAAACCCACCTCCTGAAGTGGGTGTGGTTTTGGGGGGGCGGGGGGAGGTCATGGTGCACGGGGCGTTTATACAGCTGAGCCCATAAGCCAAACTCGTTTTCCTCTCTCTGCTGACCAACTTTGCAAAAGATGGCGTTTTTGTATCAGAAACCTAAAGCAACTGGCACGTGTCAGCAGTTTGGGAGACGCCTGCCATTTCGGCAGAAACATTTCGCTCCAGGCTGGCTCCGCTGGCTGTTTTATAAGCGTTCCGTCCCCCCTCTGCTGCGCGTTTGCAATTTGCCGTAATGAGAACTGCCCGTGTGCATCAAGTAGAATGGAGCGGGGTGGCCGCAGCTTGTGGAAAGGGCTAAATGGCTCCTTTTCAGATGTGTTTAATTTTCTTTCGCTTCTCTCATGGCCGCCCTTCGTGGGGCTGGAACCCATTTTCCTTGCCATAATGCCTTAGACGCCATCTGCATCCCACTTACATTTCAGCAGCCCATCTACAGTCATGATGCTCTGGGTCACGGAAATAGAGTAAGCTGTTCTCCACTTCCAGAAAACTGACTTCCAGTCCCTGGGAGTCGGGGGGTTTTGT
>NW_005294601.1:0-602 GCF_000412655.1 Myotis brandtii
TGGGCCTCTAGTCATGAATATATACTGAAAGTATTGGGTGAAAAGTTGTTAGGAAACAGGATATTCTCATGGTCTCAAAGTACCACCCATAATTTCCTTCTTCATTATAAAGGTATTTTTAACAATTAATTGCTAGAAAGTCCCAATATCAACTATTTCCCCCCAAAAATCTGTGCTCTCAACCTAATCATGAGGAAGAAAACAATATAAGTCTTGTGATTTAAAAATACACTTTGAATTTTAAGACAGTCTTTATAAAGACATTGTAGTAATTCACTATACTTGTTCTTGGCAAATTTATATTTACAGCCAGCACCCACAGGGGATATGCCCATAGTATGTTAATATGAACTTGGTCTGCAGAACTGGGCACTGATTTCAGAGCCTGGGAATTCCAGGCCCACTGCTGATTTAGTTTGAATGAGGCCAAGGAATTCCACTATGAGCTAGAGAAGAACTATCCTGCAATGGGATGAGGAGGTTGGCAGGGTGGGGGGCAGTGTCCTTAATCCTAAACTGGATTCTGACAGCATTGCGTTTTGTATCCTAGCATTTAGAAGAGTGATGGCCATGGTAGGTACCTCATCAGTGCAAATTGTAGT
>NW_005294602.1:0-602 GCF_000412655.1 Myotis brandtii
AACCTGAAAACTTTCCCAGCATAAAATACCAAGAAATGTTGGATAAAATATAATAAACATCATTTTACAATCTTGGTTGAGCTCAGAGAGAGAACAGGATAGGTCCAGAGGCCAAAAAGAAAGAGGAAACCAAGTGGTAAGCATTGTGCTGGGGTTCGGACAGCCCACAAGGATGAAGGCAGAAACCCAGGAGTTTACATTGTCATGGCCAAAGAAGGTTGAGAGTTGAATCTTGGACCCAAAAGTAGGATGAAATGAGAACCCCATGCAAAGCCGGGAACTTCCCAGGGCTACACTGA
Source organism: Myotis brandtii (assembly GCF_000412655.1). Classification (NCBI taxonomy): domain Eukaryota; kingdom Metazoa; phylum Chordata; class Mammalia; order Chiroptera; family Vespertilionidae; genus Myotis; species Myotis brandtii. Next base: position 300 of record NW_005294602.1, read on the forward strand.
AAGGACACACTAGAAACAAAGTCTACCACTAGCACAATGAGACAGTAAGGACACTCATCTCTGTGTGAGCTCTGGGTGGGAAAAAAAAGGAAAAGGAAGAAGAGAAAGTCTCCCTGAGAATTCCTAATTGATAGTTGACCTTCATTTGAATTTGCAACTCAAATATAAACTACTAGTGAGTCTAGGAACCATTGGAACAAGAGACTAAACATAAGTGGTCTCAGGTCAGATATCCTGGAGCACCAGTCAGAAGTAAATGTGAAATCTCTCTCCAGAGAAATACTCTTAACCAGACCCCAATAA
>NW_005294603.1:0-602 GCF_000412655.1 Myotis brandtii
GCCCCCCAAATCACTCAGTAACATAAGCAGCAGCTCACACGGAAACGCAGCCAAGGAGAATGGCCTGGACTTCAAAGGGGCTGATAAAGTGAGAGAGAACTGCGGTCAGGAGCCATCTGCAGGCCTGGCACCCAGGCCTTTAGACAGGGCGCCCCGGCCGGCCGACCCGCCGCTGGGAGAGTGGGTGAGCTGTCAGGGTGCCCTGGGTGACAGGAGCCCAGGCCCGTGCAGGAAGCTTCCAGCAGAAAGCTTGGCCCAGACGCCCTCCTCCTGCAGCAGCGGGTTTGTCGGAAGAGACGAGCTCTTCACCCGAGGATGCGTTTGTGATGTTAGGGCCCAGCAGAGAGTCAGCGGAGCCCTGAGCACCACGGCTGCAAAGAAGGAGGAGGAGAGAAGCGCTAAGAGCGGCTCCGCAGGCGCCCTCATCGCCATGCCCGCGCTGCCGGTCCTACCAGACACGGATTCATCACAACCACCCGGGACAAGACACGTGCGGCTTCTGAAAACGGGGGAGACCACTGCTGGGCGCGAGGGCAGAGCTGGTCCCCGCTGTGAGCGGGGCGAGTGGTTCTGAAGCACTGAGGTGGCGACACAGAGGATGG
>NW_005294604.1:0-602 GCF_000412655.1 Myotis brandtii
AAGTCAGCTTGCCACAGTTTCATGGATGCTACAGAAATCATGAGACTCCTGGGTTAGAGACAAATGGCGTTGTTACTCATGGCACATCAGGCAACAAGAAATCAGCATATTGCTTCAGTTCCCTTTGTCCTTATATCCATGGAGGCAATGCGAATGGGCCCAGAGGAAGTCAGCACATGCAGTGGGTTGCAATACAACAGAGGAACCCTGAGTTTAGGAAACTCAATTTTTTTGTAATGGGCAATAAACATGCTTCTCTTTTGTTCCTATATTTCAAGGCTGTCCACTATGCAAATATACTTGAAAACATAGTTCAGATTAAAGACATCCTGTGTCAACTCCCACAAAATATTCAGAAATGCAATATCCCATGGAGAATTGTGTCCTAAGAATCTTTTAAAATGCATATTTGCATTGTGAATCTTAAGGATGTACTAGGATTTCCCAAATCTAATTTGAATATGAAAATCATGTATTTGTGTGTGCTTAAAATTGCTAGAGGATGTAGAAATCATAAAATAATTGATTTTTTTTCCATTTCATATTGAAATGGAATTTTTGAACTGGAATATAGGCAGGCTTAGGAAATTTTTAGAATTGGG
>NW_005294605.1:0-602 GCF_000412655.1 Myotis brandtii
TGTCTATAAAAACAATATTCTGCGTTTAAAAACCTCTTCGTTTCAGAGTTTGTTTTTAAAAGGCGATTAATTCTCCCTATAGACCTGTTGTAGGCACACACCTCAGGTAGGCATATTAAAATAATGAATAGCTGAGGCACATTTTGAAAATAAGTGATTTTCTATTTAGCATAGTATGTAGTAGCTGAAAAGTGAAAGAGAGATTCAAGTTATTGACCAAAGAAGATATGAATATGTAGCTACTCTACTATCTCTGCAGTTGGCCTATGGAAACATAACTCATTGATCTGGAATAAAAGCCTGAGTAGCCTACACAAAGTGTGCTCTTCTGGAATGTCAACATTTATAGCCTATATAGAGGACAGATTTTTTTTCTGACTTTCTTGGTGATCTACTGATGTCCAGGTCCCAGGTCCATCTATGCAGTGCCAAGAACTCCGAAGGAAACTAACAGTTCTGATTCCAGATATTCAGCCACATTGTCACGATAGGTTCACTTATACTTCCTAAGCATGTGTCCTTGCTTGGAATTTAGAAAATAATATACAGTCCCAATGTGAGTGACTCCAAACTTGCACTCTTCAAAGGATCAGGTTCTTAGG
>NW_005294606.1:0-602 GCF_000412655.1 Myotis brandtii
GGCCTCGCCAAACTGCCTCATCTGGCCATTGAGGAGGCCTGGGAGCTGAGGGCTAGATGGTAACCAAAGCCAGGGACTTGCTAGGAAACTGGGGTGCCATCCAGCTCCTCCCGCTGGCCCTGGCTGCCCATTGGGCTGCCCTGCCCCGGAATGATGGGATGAAGAGCTGCTGAGATGTGGCTCACAGAGAGCACCCCGCCCCCCCAACAAATCCTGAAGAGGCTGGCTCTCGCCCGTCCCAGGGTCCGGGCCCAGCTGCCAAAGCTCAGTGCTGGGTAGGTGGGGATGTTGGAATTTTCTGCCTGATGCCACCACCCCCGCTCATCTGCATGATACCTTTTCCAAGTCAGACTTTGCTGCTTTCCAGACAGTCATCATCAATAAAGAGACTCACGGAGGGGCCTCTGCAGGAGCTTCGGATAAAGACATTGCCCCAGGCCGAGATCCGAATATTGACATCGCATAGTTGCATTTCTGTGGGCTCCCAGGGGACACTTCCTGCCAGTAAACACCTGCTTTATTGAGGATTTGGGTGTTTTTTTTCTTCATGCTTAGAGGGCCTATTTATCCTCCTCATAAATCCTGCTTCTTTTTTTTTTTTT
>NW_005294607.1:0-602 GCF_000412655.1 Myotis brandtii
ATATTTTAAAAATACCTACAAACTAAAAGTGGCAACTCTTCTGGATTTATAAAGAAACTACAAATCGCTGTTTAATGAGTCCATGAGGCAGACAAGGTTGAGAATCGCTAGAGCATAATGCATTGTGTAGCATTTTAATATTTGACCCTTATTAGATTTCAAATTTAGGGATTTGGAAAATTGAGACAGGTATCTGTTTACTTAATCTGTCACCATAAATGAGGAAGGCTTTAACTTATACTCAACTATTCCGAATAAAGAAGGAATGAATTAATATTTTTGCATTTTTAAATATCTTGGTCTAAAAATTTATTAAAAGATTCCATTCAAATATTATTGAACAAAAAATACCTCAATCTACACGGTCCCCAGATGTCACCTAGAAGTCATCATTCTGGGATTCATGAAGAGACCAACTTTGAGTGTGTTGCTACATCTGTATTTTCAGTAGATCTCTTCCTATGTTCCTCCCATTTATACCTAAGCCATAGCTTAACAATTATTCTCTGAAAGTGACCAAATTAGCATACCATGGTGGACTCCGAATTGGCAACTCTCCCAGTCTCCTTTTTTCTGGGAACTATCTTCCCCTTCCTTTTTTT
>NW_005294608.1:0-602 GCF_000412655.1 Myotis brandtii
GGTCACTTAGGCTTTTATATATATAGATACTTCAATATCCTATTAGAATTAGACCCAGGAGGCAGTAAATCAGATAAGTTGAACTAAATAGAAATATCAATTAACTGGATATAATTTATATCTATAGCTTACTTTATTTAAAAACAGCAGATTACACATTCTGCTAAAGATGACATTCAGGGCTATAAAAAAGATTGAACAAATTTAAAAAAGAGTAGTCATAAAATTTCTGGTCTCAGTACATAATGGAATTAAATTAGAAATCAATAACAAACAGAAAGATAGCTGAAAATATCAAAAACATTTGAATATTAATAAAACATACCTCTGATAACTCATAGATGAACAAAAAATATCTAAGAGAAATGTAAAAATATTTTGAGGTAAATAAAAAAACTTAAAAAGTTGTGGGATGAAGTGAAAGCAATGATTAAAGGAAAATTTCTAACATTGAATGCATATATTAGAATGATCTAAAATCAATAACATAAGCTTCAATATTAGGGATCTAGAAAAGAAGAAAATGGAAAACGAAGGCGAATGGGGCTGACAAAGTGAGGGTGGAAGAAGAGGAGGAAAAAAAGAACACAAAGAAGAATAGG
>NW_005294609.1:0-602 GCF_000412655.1 Myotis brandtii
TGTTAGCCTTTGAGTTTGACATGCTTGCTGTTGTCAAACTAAAACTACTCTAAAAAAGTAAAATCTATTTAAAAATCATCCAGCTCATCCCTCATTTGAGAAATAAGACTGAGAGATATTGTCAATTCTCCAAAGTCAAGTAGTGAAAGAATTAGAATACACATTTTTCTCTCTGTTGGTTCAGGGCTCTCTCTCCAGAAACCCAATGTGCTTAGCCATTAGGGACAGTGTGTATTGATTTTGTTTAAGGAAAAAGAAAGAACAAATTTAGTTTTTAGTTAGAAATCTAGTCACACGCTTAATCCAATCGTGGTATATATAGAATAAATGCCCGAAACAAAAAATTGGCACTAATCTTCTAGCCTAGATCTTGAACTACCTAAGTCTCAAAGGGGTATAACATAGTTATGGAGGAATTTCTTCCAACAGCATTAATTCATATATATTATTTGTAATATTACTAACAATTAATATGAATTGATACTTGCTTTGTGAGATGTTTTGTGCCCAGTCATTAATCTGTCAATCCATCGAATATAGTAGTAGTATCAGCACTACTTTACAGGAGGGAAAGCTGAGGCATGGGAAAGTCAAGACACTTG
>NW_005294610.1:0-602 GCF_000412655.1 Myotis brandtii
GCCAACAGAGGAAATGATCGCTGTGCCATCAACCCTCTCATGAGAACACCTGCTCCGGGGAAGACCAGATGCAGGCATTGCACACTGGAACCCTACTAGCCAGCAAGGTCGGTATCAACATTGCATAGTAAACTGAGTTTTTTAAGTTTCTCTGGCTCAAATCTTCAGAAGGAACTGAAATGTAAGTAGTGGCATATCTGATGTCACAAGTCTGTTGGAAAACATTTGCAATGTTGCAGGTGGGGTTCCTGGGTTGTAGACACTGAGAAGGAGTGTGCAGGATTCTTACTAGGGAGGGCTCTTCGGATTGGCACCAGCAGAAGCAAAGGGCAGGAAACAGGACTGGACTGGAGGAGAAGTTGGGATGCCATGCAGATCTCAGTAAATCCCACAGCGAGTTCTGGAACTGGCCTGGCCTTGCACTGCATGTTGGGGCAAAAGTCTACACTTTCAGAGCCTCACATTGAACCATCACCAACTGTGGTCTATCTCAGGTCAGAGTATGTGCTTGAGAAAAGTAACTCCTAGCATAACTGTGTTTTAGCAACTGGGGGACTAAGCCCTTCACCACTGAAGAGCATCATAGCAGCACACCCGAGCAT
>NW_005294611.1:0-602 GCF_000412655.1 Myotis brandtii
CTCTCCCTTGTAGGGTGGAGAAGAGCGTTTATGGCGATCCTGCTCTGTTCTAAGAACTACACAAGTAGTAAGTCATTTCATCCTCACAATAGCCCTAGGACATGCCTACCATTTGTATCCCCACTGGAAAGATGAGAAAACTGAGGCAGACACGTCAAGCCAGATCCCATTCCACTAGGAAGTGGCAGAGCTGGGTCTGACCCAGGCACCTTAGCACCTGCGGGAGCCTGCAGTCACCCCACTGTTTCCATTCCGGCTGGCTCCGCCTACCTCACAGGCTGGTTGGGGAGTGCAGTGAAGAAAGATTTGTGACAGCAGTTTGCCATGAATGTGTATTAATATTCTAGCTCCCTTAATTTTTTTAAATTTATAAACCCCTAATGGAAATTGATTCATCCCATAAGTGATGAAAGCATTAGATCACAGGTTTATGGGGAACTTTAAAATGGAAGGAGTGTCGCCACCCGGACCCATGACCCCATTCGTATCCGTAGAAGGGGGCACCTGGACGCTGTGCCCCTTCTGATGTGATGAATGGGAAGAACTTGGAAGCATTACTGCCCCACCCTTCAATTACTCTGAACCTAATTTAATTTTAAAGT
>NW_005294612.1:0-602 GCF_000412655.1 Myotis brandtii
GAGACATACAAACTGGTCAGTGTGAGGCTTCTAAAGGAGACCCTCTGCTCCTTTGGTGTCAGAGACCAGGAGAGGCTGTGCAGGTGGAGGCACTGCTATAAGATCTGAAAGACAGAGACTAGGGTGGAGGGCATTGGAGGAGAAGGACGGTGGGTGGACAAAACCATCACTTTGGGGTCATTTCCCAGTGTCTGCTGCTGTGATTATGTCCCTCATCTTGACTGCTTGCAGGGACTCATTCTGATATTTAAGATTAAACTCCTTGAAAGGAAGTTCACAAATTAAGACAAAGAAAACACTCGTCCACTCACAGCATGCTTAGTAAATTGAAATGAGTCAATGCATAGAAAACATCTAGCACATCAAGAGAGAAGTGCAGCTCAGAGAAGTCAGAAGTTCTCTTCTGGCTAATCAGGGCTCTATCTCATCCATCATTCATTTCCCAAGCTTGTAGAATTGCTGTGAGGCATGGTAGGCACTCACACACAGTTGCTGAATGTTGTGAAGTAGTATTACTCATATCCGTAAAGTTATTTTGAACTAATTTGGCATCTCTTATCGACCAACCAGCCATTCTTAACTCATACAAGACTGTTGTTGAC
>NW_005294613.1:0-602 GCF_000412655.1 Myotis brandtii
TGTTTAATTGAGACCTGCAAAATACAAGCACAATCTACATAGTCACAGAATTTCAGTGGCTTAGCAGACATTCACGTACATCACACAAACTCATTTCTTGCTAACAAAACCTTACTGAGAACAAAACCAGGTTTGGGGCTACCAACATTTGCACATTAATTCTGGAATCTAGGTTTACAGACTCTGCCATATTCAATACATGGACTTCAATATCAGCCCAGGAGGTCCCACTGAAATGGGCCAGAAGGGACAAGATCATCAGAGACTATAAAAGGAATTTCATTGTTCCAGGCCTGTAATTAATGCACATTGCTATTGTTTATATTCCAAGGACTAACTCAGTCATGTGAAAATTCCTAAGCACAATAAAAAGAACATGGGCAGCCATCCAGTGACAGCTCTTTGATATGGAAGTGTGTGCACTGTTCCGAATAACAGTCAGCGGCTCTGCCACAATGATCAATCAAGTACTCCTGGGTAATGGTGGGGCTAAGTAAGGTCTAAATTCTGCTCAATTATTTATTTGAAGAACTACTACTATATATTTACTCAAAGTATTTTATGCATTCTATATATTTAAATGCATGAAATGATATGCAAAT
>NW_005294614.1:0-602 GCF_000412655.1 Myotis brandtii
AAAAAAATTTTAAGTGGTGGCATGGGTATTATAACTTTAAAACTACTGAACAGGAGAGACAGAGAAAGCAAGGAAGCAAGAGGTTCATGATTGTATAGTTTGATTACTAGCTCAGCTGGTGGTTATATATTTCTGGATCAACAGCACGAGAAGTTGAAAGCGTGCAGGATGAGGTGAGGTGGAGGTAATGTGAGCTGGCAGTGTTTTCATATTCCTGCTAAGTGCCACTCTATTTTCCGTCACAAGGAAGGAATCACTGGTGCAAGCAGAAAGCTAAATGGATTGGAGGTTTAGGAGATGGAAGAGCACTTACTTTTAAACTGGGTTGGGATTGGAAAATTCTTCCTTGAGTAACTAATGGCATGTTTCTCAGGGTGGAAATCCCACTGTCTCTGCAAATGAAACACGGAGGAGGCTGAGTGCTTTCCACACACCTAGCTTCCTCAAAGCATCAGCCAATGGTCACGCGGCGGCACCAATCTCCCCGATAAGAAACCTGTGCCATTAAGACGTATAAATGAGTAATCACAATGTTGTGCACCTGAAATTAATGTCATATTGTATGTTGACTGTAATTGGAAAATGAATTAAAACAAATAAGT
>NW_005294615.1:0-602 GCF_000412655.1 Myotis brandtii
AAGCTTGCCTTTTCTGTCCCACATGGTTGCTTTGAACAACATATATTTCTCATATTTCTTGTGAAAGGGATTGATTATAACTTTTGGAGAAAGAAACAGATTCTCAATTTTGGATTATTATTGTCAAGAATAAACAAACAAATAAGCAAATAAACAATTAATCCTGAATCTGATTAAGTCTCAAGATGTAACTCCCAATTTCCAAGACATAAAGAGGTCAAAAGAACATCCTAACATCTGCTAAAGTAATGGATTCAACAAAATCCAAATTTTGTCAACAAAATTTACATCAAAAAATGAAGAAATGTAAATGAAACTATAGTTTAAAAGAGATGTGGAGCTAGTTAAATAATTGCAATATATGTACTACAGTTGGACTCCAATTCACACAAGTAAACTGTAAAATAAAACATATGGTTTTATGAGATGATCTGTACTTTGAATAAATATTTGATGATATTAAGAAATTGTTTTTAGTTTTAGATATGAGATGGCTGTTTTTATTGTGTTATATATAATTTTTAATATTTCAGAGAAATATGCTGATATATTTGTTGCTTAAAATGAAATGTTGGCCTGGCCAGCATGGCTCAGTGATTGAG
>NW_005294616.1:0-602 GCF_000412655.1 Myotis brandtii
GAATAAACACTGTGTTCCATGTACTCAGCTGTAAACCCACTTTCACTGCGCCCTGTACTGTTATATCCATATACCACCCAGACTATTACTGATTTAATTTGTAAATTTGAATCCTCTGATGTTTACCTTAATTATATGTGCTTTAAAGGGAAACTCGGTATCATGAAAGCAAATGGAAATGCAGTACAACTTGCTGCAAATATAAGGTCACTATGAAAACAAATATCACCAAAGCCAAACGCCGCTGCCAGCTGCTAGAGGTTCCGCTCCCACGGCGGCTGGGCCCGGGGCCGCTCTCGCGAGGAGGGAGGTCAGCAGGTGCGGGAGGCACGGGAGCACCTGAGTCAGAAACCCCCTTGGCGCCTGTGAAGGTTGAAAGAGACTTGGAAGGGAGTCGTGCTCACTGTGACTTAACGTTACTCAGCGCCGTGCCCGGTTCCGCTGGAGCCCTTCCCCGAGCCACCAGGGCCGGCGTCCCCGCGTTGGCAGGCGGTGAGATGATCCATAAGGAGACTCCACAGGGTCCCTGTGCCAGATTCCAGGAATCCTAAGAACCACCAGGTTTACTACACCATCCAGCCCTCCTTTGCCCTTGGTCCCTG
>NW_005294617.1:0-602 GCF_000412655.1 Myotis brandtii
CCCCTTTCTGTGTCTAATTAATTTTAAAGTGCTCAGTAAGAATAAAAACCATGCTATGCATTTATTTCTCTTAAAACAAAATTATTGAGACAGCAAGCTAGGGAGTGTGAGGGCTGGCATCTGGACGCATGCTTCTCTAAAGTAAAACATTTCTCTTAAGCCTGCAGTTCTGACCCTGATGTCACAGGTAACATCAGAAAAAAAACCACAATGTGGCTTTTGGGAGGCTCAGGTGGGGCTGCTCTGATTTCACGCATGTCTGGTGCTGGCAGGGCCCCCTGCCCTGCGGCCACGCTGTCATTATTTTTGTGTCTCTCTCCTTTACTGCCTAAGTCATGGTGAAAGGCACTGGGCAGAGCCAGCGCCCACATGGCAGGGAGGGTGGAGGCGAGCATTAACACCTCCACCTGACACAGGGCCCAAGTGCACGGTCCAGAGGGGCTGATGGGGGACCTGGGAGAGACCCTCAGGGAGCCGCTAGATACGGGCCTGCCCAAATCCTGCCTCGTGATGGGCATTCATGATACAAGCCACACAGCTTTTTGAAGAAAAGGCTTTATAGGAAAGGTTCCATCCTGTTTCTGTATAAAGGCTTTTATCCT
>NW_005294618.1:0-602 GCF_000412655.1 Myotis brandtii
AGAGAGAAAGTCTTATAAATGACCAAACAGGTTAAGGAAAGAAGAAAGAAGTCAATTCTCTCTTACTGTAGTTAACAGCATCCTGTAGCCAAGTACTTACTGCATCTTCACAAATCCACAGTACTGTTGGAAGCAGGGACTGTTTTAATGTGTAATAAGGAAATTACTTTTATCAGTATGTTTCCTTAGGAAGTTCTAGTTTTTACAAATTTGACTAAATTAATAAAAAAAAGCCCACATACCACTGTTTTGATCTTTACCCCCTAGGTGACAACTAAACTGAGGAACAACCACCTAAATTTTGGGTGGCATTTCCAGAGCTTCTCCTGCAGTCGGTTTGTTCAAAGCCAAAGTGGAAGTGATACAATATGGACAGGAAACCAGGCTCTCATTTTTTTTCCCCTTGAAAAATGTGAAAACATTGCTTCTATTTGCAAGTTTGAAAACCAAGGGTGAAAGTCAATAGATCTAAACTGAATCGTCTCCTATAGTGTTACCGAGAGGATTTTCACTGGGGTGACTGGTGATTTCCATTTCTTCTCCTCCAAACAGGGCACGGAGGGCAGACTTTGTAATGCAAAGAACAAACAGTCACCCTAACC
>NW_005294619.1:0-602 GCF_000412655.1 Myotis brandtii
TCATACAAGTGTCCCATGGGTCTGAGAGAAAGGGATGGCCGTGATAAAGTGAATCCTTTGGCTCAGTCTCACTCCTCAGTGACCAGGTCTGCTGAGATAATCTGTAGTTTTGAGATTGCTCTCACCATGGTAATGATTCCCTGGGGTGGAACTTCTCCCATTCACTAGCAATGAAAGCTTAAGCATTCTGTTCTCTCTGGATTCCCTGTTACATAGCGAAAGTAAGTGCCAGGGACTCAAAGGTCTGGGCCTAAAACTCAGGAAGAAATAATAGGCTATGTGGGGCGTAGAGCTGAGCCATCTCCCAATAAAACATTAAAACTATCCTGAAAATAAGAAAGCTGGACCTAGTATCCCACCTCAATCCTTAAAGAAGAGTAAAACCTCAGCCATCCTTAGACGATACCATTAAATAGCTTCATTTAGATTCCATCCAGAAGTTCACCAGGTGAAGGCCTATATAACTATAGACTAGAGAGGTTAAGAGGCGGCTACCAGCATACTTACAGAGTTACCATTGCTTTTCAACAGATGTGCTGCTAAATACACAAAGAATAAGTGTGCAACGCATCCTGATAAAAGGCAATGATTAATCTGTGACA
>NW_005294620.1:0-602 GCF_000412655.1 Myotis brandtii
TGGTCGTTACAGTGTTCTGGTCGCTGGCTTTTTATATCTGTAGATTTCATAAAATTTACTTCTTACCCAAACTCTGATTTTTTCTCCATTCATTTTGATGTTTCTAAACTTTTTAAAATAATAGTATAACTCAGTGTTTCTCAGACTATAAGGTGCATTGTGATCATAAGGAGCTTGCTAAAATGTATACCTGATGAAATATGTCTGAGATAGGCTTGTATGTTCACATTTCTAACAGGTTCCATGGCACACTTGGAGTGGGAAAAATTGAAATTGCATCGTACAAAACTCTTATCACTTGCTGTGAACTGAATGTTTTCTCCCCTCAAATTCATATTGTGATGGTATTTAGAGACAGGGGTTTTGGAAGGTAATTAGGGTTAGAAAAGGCTATGAGGTCAGGGTCTTCATGATGGGATTAACAGCTTGACAAAAAGGGTAAAAAATAGGAAAGCTCTTCTCCATGTGAGGATACAGCAAGAAGGTGGCCATCAGCAAATCAGAAAGAGGCTTCTCACCAGATGCTGAATTTGCCAACACCTTGATCTTGGGCCTCTCAGCCTCCAGAATTGTGAGAAATAAACGTCTGTTGTTTAAGCCAC
>NW_005294621.1:0-602 GCF_000412655.1 Myotis brandtii
TCCCCAGTTCTCACTTAGGAAAGGTACTGGAGCAGTTGCTAAGCCAGCGCCGAACTGCCTGGAATAATGGAAGGGGAACTGAGAGCTGCCAATAGCACCTCTCGCCTTTCCTGCAAGATGCTCTCCCTCTCCCCCAAGTAACTGAAAACAATGTTCAAACAATTTGGTTTGTAGAAGCACCAAATGTTTAGTGGATGTCAATGTGTCCATCTGAGCCTGAGGTATGTATCAGGGAGCGCTGAGAAATTATGGCAAAATGGTATTAATAGTCTAGGTCCCAGCCTCAAATGTTGTATATGTAGTAGCTCGCTCAATCTTTATAACCACCCTATGAAGTAGATACTATTAACATCTCCATATTTCAGATGAAGACGTGGAAGCACATAGTTTTTAAATAACTGTCCCAAACCCACACAGCAAGTATGGAGCCAGGACTGAACCAAGGTGGCTGCCCGCGGAGTCTCCATGCTAAACCATCACACAATTCTGCTGTTTTGAGCTTTTACTTTATCTCTGGGCAGTGGAGAGCTGGCAAGGTTTTTTAAGACATCGAGCAACAATCTGTGTGTGAAGACCATCATTCTGGAAGATTCCAAGAAAAC
>NW_005294622.1:0-602 GCF_000412655.1 Myotis brandtii
TTTTTTTAATTTTCTGTGTAATGAAAGTTATTACAGATATTTGTTACATTTCCATTTGTTATATTTGATAGTTTCTATTTTCTAATAATTTATATCTTACCTTTCTTTTAAGGGTATATTTTTCCCTCATGAAGCATGGTTATAAACAGTTTTGTCTGATATTTCCAACATCTGGAACATCTCAGCATTGGCATCTATTGATAATCTTTTCCCTTAAACATTTTCCTGATGCTCTGTATGTTGGTGAATTTGGGGTTGTGTCTTAGACATTTGTAGTATGTTGTAAAGAGTCTGAGTCTAGTTAAAATCTTTGGATAATGGTGAGTCTTTTGTTTTCATAGACAATCTACCCTTAGGTACAGATTGAGAGTCCTGTCTCAGCTTCTTGGGCAGTGGTTCTCAGGTAAGCTTCTGTTTCAAAGCTTTAGCCAGGCAGCTTTGGGTTTGTTTGTATATGCATAGCTCAGGGGTAAGCTGAACTTGTTTCGGTTTGCGTTAGAAGACCTGCTTTGCACACACTCTCTGACTCCAAGAGGCTGCTTTTCCTGGTCCCCTGGTTTGAAAAATGGGTTTCTCTCAGAGTTTTAATCAGCATAGTACCA
>NW_005294623.1:0-602 GCF_000412655.1 Myotis brandtii
GAGGAATGGCATTTAATTCAATCTGTGTCACTCCCTTACTGTGTGACTTTTGGCAAGTTACTTAATCTCTCTCTCTCTGTCTTTGGCTCTTTCTAAAGGACAATTTCCTTATGCATAAAATTGGGATAGTAAAGTTCCTGCCTCATAGGATTGTGTTAAGCTAATACCTAGTTAAAATAAAATAAAACTGGAAATTTAGAGAACTCCATGAGAAATGAATGCTTAGGTAAAGTCTCAAAGCAGCAGTAAAAATTAGACAAAAAAGGGGGTGGGGGAATCTAGGCAGAGAGAAAAGCAGAATCAAATGTTCAGAGGATACAGATAGCAATGTAGATGCAGAAAACTTCATGCAGTTTAGTATGGCTGGAGTGTAAAGTGCAAAGAAGCAGAGTGATACAACGTGAAGCTAGAGAGACAGGGAGGTAAGGATAGTTACGTGGAAGGCTTACACCTTTGGCATTTATTCTGAAAAGACATTGGAACCACTGAATGGAAGTGAGTTGGTCATATTTGCATTTTGAACATTTTCTGAATTACTTAAAAGTCAAAAATATGCACATCCACAAAGTTGGCTATCATCAAAAAGATGAACAAAGCTGTTG
>NW_005294624.1:0-602 GCF_000412655.1 Myotis brandtii
TTTCGGTCAAGTGCGAATCAGCACTGGTTCTCTTCTTTCGGAGGACATCGCGCTTTGATGATTAGCGTATCAACGCGTCTTGCTGCTTCTCAATCGTCAGTAGCAGGATTGCAACCACAACCAGTCGTGTTCAAAATGATTTAGTCACATCACTCACAATAGTGTCATTGAGAATTGCAATAATGTTGGCTCAGTCATTCCGAACGAATTATCATTCATCTTCCTTCCTTGTTTACAGCACCTGAACACACGACCGGAGGTGAGTCATGAGTTCATGTTTTCCCTAAGTTAGCCAAAATTAGCCGAGGTCATTACGTGCACTATGCGATCAAGCACAGATCATTGATGGTGACCGCTTCGAATTGGTCAGCCAACTGTTCACTCACATCCGCAGTACAGGCGAAACCGCGACAACACACATCAAGACCGTAGCTAGTTGCTCACATGTCCAAGTCAGTTAGATCAATGGAAGTTACGCAAAATATATACCGTGGGTAAATCAGAGATAAACCAGTGCAGACTGAAATGAGATTTGTAGCCGCGGAAGTTGTGGACTAGATTCGGTGGCATGTTGGGTGGAGTTGGGGGTGTTTGAACGGCTC
>NW_005294625.1:0-602 GCF_000412655.1 Myotis brandtii
CTCTATCCACTGAGCCAAACCGGTTAGGGCTCTGCCTTTCTTGAAACCACACAACCTTCAGTCTAAGGCCAGCAAAGTCAAGGGCTAGACCGGGGTGTGTGTCCTGGTCTGGTCACTGGCTTGCTGGTGCGCTGGGCAAATCTTTAGCCTCAGATCCATATCTGTCTCCAGGGCCAAGTCCTACCTTGTCCTTGTTAAAGGTCATCATGGGAGCGGATACACGGTACCATCCACACGGAGGGCTCCACAAGGAAGTGTGGCTGCAGCTCTTGTTGCTGAAGTGTGATCATTTATTGTGACAATCACAGCGGTAGCAGCAGCAGTAACAGCAATGATACAGTCCCGAACAGAGTGGAGTCCGTATGGGGACATAGGGCTGGATGGGTGATGTCGCTGTCTGTTCAACCTTCACTGGGCAAACAAGACACCCAGAACAGGTGCAGGGCGACCTCGGCCCCGAGCCGTGAGCCCCAGCTTCCTTGACTGTAAGAAGGGATCATTGTAAGGAAAAACTGAGATAACAGAGAGTGGCACATAATAGTTGCTCAACAAATGCTGGTTTGCTTCCTGACACACTGTCTTGACAATGGTAGGGCTTCGTA
>NW_005294626.1:0-602 GCF_000412655.1 Myotis brandtii
GAGCTGTTAGAAATGAGGCCCGCATCTCTGCAGGGGGAGATTATCCACACCGCTGCTCATGCAGATCACTAAGAGCCAGTTGTCAATACTGCACACATTAACTCTGTGACCTTGAACGAGTGACTCCACCTCCCTGAACCCAGGCTTCCTCCTCTAATGTAGGGGAAATCGCCTTGAAAAGTTGTAGGAAGCAGGAAATGAAGACCTAGCTCTGGGTGTGACATGTGCTGGCTATGTGTTAGCTCTAGTTATTAGCGGCAGAGGAAGAGGACCTCGTGGGTGCGCGGTCCTGGGTGCCTGGCTAGGCAAGTCCTGTCCCCTAGGGCAGTTTAATTGGGCTCACTTGTCAAGGGCAGGATGTGGGGGCGGAGTGGAGCTGGCAGGTGGCCGTGGAACCTGGAGAGGATTGAAGAGAGAGCTGAGACAGAGAGGGAGGCCGAGGGCATTTGCTAGATAGATACCTGGATAATAGCGAGAGGGGGAGGCGTTGGAGAAGGTAAGCAAGATTGATAAAAGAGATTAAACAGGAGGGGAGCCTCCACACGGCAGGGGAATATAAATAGACCAGAATATCAACATGAGAGATGCTGTGGATGCAAAGA
>NW_005294627.1:0-602 GCF_000412655.1 Myotis brandtii
GTTTCTATTTCTCTCTTCCTCTCCCTTCCTCTCTCTCAAAAAATCAATTTTTTTAGAAAAGATCTCAGCTGACCATTTTAAAGCTGCCCAGGTGATGGCAGGGAAGCCACGGTTGTGACCTGAATTGTGGCCTCCCTGCCTCTCTCTGGCAGAGCACAGCCCCTTTGGGGTGTAAGGAGATGGGAGGGAGTGCTCTCATGGACTGGGACCCCTGTATGTGCCAAGGCCTGTGGTGGGCCCTTTATCTGCATGTTCTCATTTGATTTTCACCATGAACTTGAGATACACAAATTACTGTCGCTGTTTCTTATCTGAGCTTCGGAAGGACGAGTGACTCACTTAACGTCCGGCCTCAGCTGGCTTAAGGATGAAGGACCAGGAGACAAGGGCGGCGCCAGGGCACTCTCTCCCCTGTTTCCTCCCCTTCTCTCCCCCCTGCAGCACACTCCTCCAGCGAAGTGACTCTGCACCCGGGTTTCCCGCCCTCTGTGTGGGGGCTGGCCGCCACTCCCATCCTGCAGTGTTAATGACCAGCTGCCTGCTGCTGCTGGGGCCCTGGCCCGCCACCCGCCACCTGCCCTTCCCTGCGCAGTAGGTTGTGC
>NW_005294628.1:0-602 GCF_000412655.1 Myotis brandtii
TCTTGATATCATCATATTCCTGGTACCCACTGTTCCTAAATCTCAGGTGAATCCTTGCCATTTTAGGGTCTTTGTAGGTCTGTGAAGTGACCCAAATTTTTTTCCCAATTAATGCCTCATTTTTTGGTGGACTTGGTCTCTGTCATTTATAACCAAAATGTAGTCTTGACCATTATCATTGCCACAATATTAGAATAGCTTTTTAATAAAAAACCTCTGAGACTAAAGTTGGCATTTATAAAAGTAGAATTTTATCTGTGCTTGCAAATGTATCTCAACAGACCTCCTGGAACTTGGACATCACTCTTCAGATCCAGAGATGAGAAAATTTTGTCACAGGACACATTGAGGGTGCTTGCCTTGGCCACATACCTTTAAGTCAATGTGATGTATCCATACTCCACCCATCCACAGGCCACAAGGACAGAACTACAACTTTTTTTACAGTACAAAGCTCAGATTAATCCTAATCTACTCCTGCTTTTTAAAGAAAATATTTCTCATAACATCTATCATATGTCTTTTTGAGGAGCTGTGACTGCCTTGTGCTCTAGATGTATGATATCCTCTTGGCTTTAAACTCAGGTCTCAAAAAAGGGCTT
>NW_005294629.1:0-602 GCF_000412655.1 Myotis brandtii
AGTCTGAGGCTTAACCCTATATCGGCTCCCCACAACTGGGGTTTATTCATGCAATGATAGTTCACACATTTGAATGATAGGAATGACAAACTATGGCGATGTGTGTAACTTGGATAAATTTCAAAAAATGTTGAGTTAAAAAATTACAAAAGGAAGAAAACATATGTGAATTTTAAACACACAAAATAATAGTGTCTATTGTTTATGAATCCAAAGACATTCATGGTTGTGGTCAACATTCTCTTCAGAATTGTGGTTGCATCTGCAGATGGGGAGAAGGGACGGAGAGTGGGACTTCAGCTGTTTCTGCAGTTTTATTGTTAAGGAAAAAGAAGCTGAAGCAAAATTTGGCAAACTGTTAATATCTGTTAAATCTTGGTATTGGATATATCAGTTACATTTTTCTATACTTTTTCTGAAATATTTCACAATTACACATAGAAATATTTTTTGAAGAGTGGTTTGCATTTTGTCTTTTCACTGTCTCACTTTCCAGATGCTTTGTAAAAAATTGGTTTGCTAATATTAGCTTTTTGATGAACTGTGATTAAAAGAATCACTTAAAGTTTTTAAAAAAATATTTTTATTGATTTTAGAGAGAG
>NW_005294630.1:0-602 GCF_000412655.1 Myotis brandtii
ATTATTATAGATGTGTTATGGCCAGACCTGAATAAAGGATTAAGTATTGGGGGACTTTAAATTATTGGCAAGAAAGTATCATATTTGTCAATAAAGATTTGACTTCCCAGTAATGCTAAGTGTTAGGGTTCCACCAGCAATTCTGTTTGCTGTTCACCTTCTATGTTCTGGAGGTTTCCCACTGACACAGGGGTGGTCAATAATTTTTAAAAAATTTAATACTACAAATGGCCCCAAACCTTTGAATTATCCTGAACTCTGCTTTTTCTCTCACATCCCATTTTTAATCCATTATCTTGGATTTCCCCCTACCAGCTGAAATTTCCTCCACTGGTTTTTCTTAAAGAAAAAATACAATCACTGAATAACTGTCTTAAAATTCATGATTTTAACATTATGTAATATAACCTCTTCTCCAAAAGCCAAGTTTATGACCTGCATTTTCCGGGCTCAATATGTGGTTAGGTTATGTTTTAGATCACAAAGGAAACAGAGAATACAGCTCTTAAGCAGTGAAGAATATTTATACCAGATTTCTGCTTTGGGCTTTTAAAACTAATGAAATGGAGTTAATTCAAGCTGTAATCTCCATGGAAACATTT
>NW_005294631.1:0-602 GCF_000412655.1 Myotis brandtii
CAGCTCACCCGCCCAGCTCACCTGCCCAGCTCACCTGTCCAGCTCACCTGCCCCGGCTGCATTTCCTCTGCTCTCTGGAGGAGAGTATTTATTCATTATATAATATTGCTATAAAGAACAATGAAGATAAACCTCTGTGATGTGTATTGCAAATATTTTTCTCACAGTTTACCATTTGCATTTTGGCATTGCTTATGGTTTCATACACAAAATTTGAAAGAATGTTAACGTATTTGAAGTAGCAATCTTCTACTGTCTTTTGGTTTTGAGTCCGTTAGAAAGTCCCATCTACCGATGTTTCCTTCTTGTGTTACTGACTAAAGTTGGTGGGTCCTTTGCCCCAGCACACAGAAAGGCCAGACACTGAAACAGCAGGTTTTTCACAGACAAAAGGGAGTTTTATTCCTGAGGTAGACAGGTGAGGAGACAGGGAGAAAGCCCAAATCTGTCTCCCCAATAAAGATTTGAAGTAAATTTAAATTTAAAGAATTAGGGTGAGGAGGGGCTATGCATAGTCATCAGTTCTAATCCAGGGTCTGAATAGTGTGGGAACTAAGCCATCTAAGGTAAGGAGCGTGGAAGGGCAGGACAGAATGAGGTCA
>NW_005294632.1:0-602 GCF_000412655.1 Myotis brandtii
ATTTTGAATACTATTTTGCTTTCATTGCACTTAAACTCATAATATGTGACTTGACCTCATAATCTCGGGAAGCAGGGCAGGAAGGTCTTCCTATCCTAATCCCACACCAAAGACAAGGAGGCACCGAAGGGCGAGCGGCTGAGGCTCGCCGGACACGGGCCTGTCGGTGGACCGGCCTGAATCAGGGGTCAAGTTTGCAAACCGCTAGCCCGGCAGTTCTTCACCAACACGATCAGTTGGAAAGCCCGGGAACTAAAGATGCTGCAACCAGCAGGGGGTTGCAGCCCCGAAAGAGGTCATTTCACAGGTCGCCACCAGACAGTTTTCCTGCTCCTGATGCCTTTCTCTCTAACAAGGTTAGGGACCACTCCTGCTCTGAGCACAAACCCAGAGGGTAAACGAGATGGCTGGTGCACGTGCCATTCAACATCTCTTACTTCTCACGTCCAGTGCGCGTTACCCTTCTCAGCAACGACGCGGTCACGACGAGGAACACTAAGCCGACCGCCCCCGGGCGCGGCGGCCCTCACCTTGGCCAGGATGTAGTGCTGGTAGGCCGCCAGGGGCAGCGTGACGGCGCCGCGCAGGGCCACGGTGGTGAA
>NW_005294633.1:0-602 GCF_000412655.1 Myotis brandtii
GTTTGGAGTATGTATTTCTTCCTTTTGCTTATTAAGAGATATTATCCTGTATGCTATTGAATTTATTATAATTCCCACATTAAACTTGTGCTAAATAAATTGCTGGCAAAGACAACTCAGTTTCTGAGAATCACTTTTGCTGCCTCAAAACAAAATGTATTGAATACATTCAGCTTCTTGGATGGCTAAAACTATCTGTGGGAGATGGAGAATTTGTGGGGAGGGGAGCGTATAAACAAATTGGGAATAGCCTAGAGAATAGTACAACTTCACATGGTGACCAAAGCTCTGGGCATTTTTCCTATGTCCCTGTTCTCTTGTGAGGGGCCCCATATCATCCCACTTAGCAAATCATCACCCTCTAGGTCTTTCTCCTTTGAATCCTCTCAGTGGGATCAGTGGGGTTCAGAAGGCTGTTTCCTCTTTGGAGCCCAACACTTACTGGCTGTTCTTCTGGGAAGAGGTGGGTGAGGGAGTGCAGGGGCTCACCACCTCCTCCCCAACACAGTGCCTCTAAGTACCCTTTGATGCTGGTGGTCTGAGACCAAGCATCCCATAAAGAGGCAGTGGTTAGCAGGGAATTTGGGGTTGGGTGAGGGAGG
>NW_005294634.1:0-602 GCF_000412655.1 Myotis brandtii
ATTTAAATTGTTTATATGCATAGTTCTCTGGCTTATTTAATGATGTACAACCAGGAGGTACAGACTGAATTTTTATTCTTTCTAAAAAAAAAATAACAACACTCTTGAAAGTGGAACAAAAAGGTTGTATGGCAATTTAATTGGGAAGTCTTTCAGCGTCTTATTACTTTCCCATTATTTTACATGTGTATTACTCATGTGTAATTCCAGTGCATTTTTTAGGAGCTCAAGCTTATTAAGTCCAAAGAGTTCAACATCATTTTCATAAAAACAAATCCATATTTTCATTCAGTCATCATTTTTCATGAGCTTGGATTAAACTTAATAATTACAATTAAAAGTATATCAATACATTGAAAATAACTCTTGGTGAGCTCGCAGCCCACCTGGAGGTAGTGATGGGCACAGGTGTCCTGCCAAGTTCGTTAATTGTCACAAGGACTTAGTCCTGCTTTAAATTCTGTATAATCCGGGGGAAGGGGACCCCGGTTCCTCCGGCGCCCGGTTAAGTAGAGGTCGGCTCACCCAGCTCTCAGTGCGACGACTTCTAACTCGTTGGGACCCACTGTAGCTTTAAATGAAGTGCAGTGTAGTGACACGTT
>NW_005294635.1:0-602 GCF_000412655.1 Myotis brandtii
CTGCCCTTTCCACATGAAGCAGTTGGCATAGTTTTCTTTTTCCTTCATATTTACCTTCTTAAAATTTGAGTTGGGAGTTCTGCCATAGCCAAATAAAATAGTCCTGACTGATATGGTAATAGATTGTGGTAGATTAAGCTTATTTTAAAAGGCCACTTTCAATAGCAAGTGATGTACATACTAGAGATGTTCTTATAACCCAACCCTCCCCCCACTTTTAGAAACAGAGGTTTTTAATAAACAAGTTAATTTAAGAAGGTAGCGATGGGTGAGTGAGTGAAATGGGGAACACAGAGTTTTAGTTTTGCAAATGAAAAGAGTTCCGTAGATGGATGGTGGTGATGATAGCACAATAATGTGAATGTATTTAATGCTATACAGCTGTACACTTAAAAATGGTTAAAATGGTAAAACTTATGTGTATTTTCCTATCAATTTCAAAAAAGAAATGGTTGGCATGGGGAAGATAAAAGGAGAGAAAAGAAACATTGCGTCGGGCCAGGTTTGGCTTATGCATTCGTGATGAGCTTATTGGTTAGTAATTCATCTTGAAGCAGAGACACCACCCACAGTTTACCAAACTGACAGCATTTTGCCTCTGC
>NW_005294636.1:0-602 GCF_000412655.1 Myotis brandtii
TTTTTTTATTTCTAAATAACATTTTATTATATGGATAGACCATATCTAATTTATCAAGTCATCAATTCACAGACACTTGGGTTGTTTCCACTTTCTGGTTATTATGAATAATGCTGCTATGACATTCACATATCACATATGAGTTTTTGTATGGATATATGTTCTCATTTCTTTTAAGTAGGCACTTAGGAGTAGAATAGCTAGGGCATATGGTAAACTTATGTTTAACTTTCAAAAAAACTGCCTGTCTTCCAAAGTGGCTGCATCCTTTTCTACTCCCACCAGCAGTGTCTGAGGTAGAATTCACCTATCTTGTTTCACTTAATTATGTGAGTGCAGTCAGGGTAGGGGATTAGATGAGGGAAGGGAGGTGGATTGTCTTGCCCAAGGTTATGCATCCCATAATTGCAGAGGCTGAGTTTTAACCCACATTTGACTGATTCCAAAGCATGTTCTCTCTCAGGATTCTGAGGCACACTTTTAAGTAGGGCTTTCAAATCTGAGTTCAAAGAGAAATGCGGATTGATTGATAATGTCTGCCAAGGATAAGTTGAGGAGATCCTGTGGCAATTGTGCTGCCTTTTGCCATCACCAGAGGAGCC
>NW_005294637.1:0-602 GCF_000412655.1 Myotis brandtii
TTTGGCTTTGGAGTACATATTTTGGGCCTATGTTCACTTACAGATGAATTTGATAGATGAAAGATAACAAATACCTTAAACCCAAAACTGAAGCCACACTGAAATCTATGGAAGGACCGATCAATTGCCCATTTGCCAATGCTCATTTGATGTCAGGAAAGGATGATCTCTATAATATTTTACATTAATATCAATCATACCATATAAGCTTGGTTTATCATCTTACTCTGTACAAATACTCTGACTTGGATTTTATCATATTTTGCCTCTTCTAGTAGTTTCCTTATCGGTTGCTCTTTCTTATCTTTGATTATTTATTACATGGTCCTTCCATCTGCAAATATGCTCATTCTTCTGTACCTCCAAATCCGTTCCTCTCTGGCTTATAGCAACAGCAACAAAACCTCAACAAAACAAGCCAAGAAACCAAAAAACTCTAAGGTTCTTTCTTGAACTACAGGATACCATGTAAATCCTTTAACATGGTGTAATAATCCTTCTTTATTTAAGCCCCAATCCCTTGCCATTTCCCCTTTCACACTGTTGCTCATCATGAATGTGATAATAGAATGGTCACAAACTCTGCTTTATCCAAAGACCAC
>NW_005294638.1:0-602 GCF_000412655.1 Myotis brandtii
TCATTTTTAAATGTTACTATTAAATATGCTTAGGTCCATTTTAACAAGTCACAGATCTCTTAATGTCAATAGCCTGTACTTATCCTTTGTTATCCTGAAGCAGAAACATAGCTGCAGTATTACTGCTTTCTTCTTTCACACAACTATTCATACTAGTTTATCAAAACTGATTTGTTATGACAACATGGTCTGGGATGGAGATAGATAGGATCTAAAAAACTGCACATGAATAAAAGCTTACCCTTGCACAAAAGAGCACCTGGCTCTTTAAATATTCATGAAAATAAGACCATAAGGCCTCTGCTCTGTGGGATGTTGACTCCCTTTTCAAGAGTTCAGTGCTTCAAATGTGATGGTAAAATGTTGGCATACGATATTGAATATTGTGACTGACTAATGCTATTGTGAAGGGGGAAAAGGATTCTGATGGACAATGACATCATCTGTGCCTTTTGACTTTTTGTCCAAGCATCTTGGAAAGATTTCAGGGAGTGCCCCTTGGCAAATAGCATAAAACAGAACTGACAACATGAAGGAACAGAGGCAGACAGCCAGGAAGAATGTGCTAATTCCAAACATGTCACTTGGAGAACTGGTCACAC
>NW_005294639.1:0-602 GCF_000412655.1 Myotis brandtii
CAAAAAAAAACTTTATTTAAAAATCTGGAGGGGGCTGGATTGGTCTTGGGGCCACAGTTTGTTGACCCATGAGTTGATGAAAAGATCTTGTTGGAAGACCTACTCTGTGGCTGAGTGAGGATTTTCAAACTCTTCGGATATGACCCATTGAAACCAGTGGAGATCAGCCCATGACTTTGGCCAAGTGGCAGCTGGAAGAAGGGGTGCTAGCTAGCAGCGTCCAGGCGAGAGTGCAGCTGCGGGCATGGCAGCTTACCTGCCCGGGGATCCCGAGTGTAAGGGTGGGAACATTTCTCCTTCTTCCCTTCCAGGTTCTTTGGTAGGTCTGATATTAAATTGATACAAAACAGGTTAACAGGAGAAAAAAGAAATTTAATTTTTTATATACAGGAGGCCCAAAGATATGAGACTGGAGGGCAAGTGGGTTAATTGAGGCTTCTATGCCATCCTGAGCTAAGGAATGGGGTAGGGGCCTGGGGCTCCAAAGGGAAGCAGGGTGATTCACAGGATGATAAAAACAGCAGATGGTTGGTAATTAGAAGTTTGCCCTGCCTTACAGGTAGGTCTTTGAGATAAAAACTTATCTCTGGTAATAATTATTT
>NW_005294640.1:0-602 GCF_000412655.1 Myotis brandtii
TGAAACACTTTCCACAATAAAAATAAAAATTTTTAAGTCACAATAAAAATAATATAAAATAAACTTAAAAATAAGTAAACAATAGTCCAGTAGAGGTGAGTCTGGGAGCTAATTGAATGCGTGTCCCGTTCTGATCCACGCAGGAGCTCCGGGCACAGAGAGGCCCCTGGGAGGGAAGGCCCTCATACACACCGTCAGAGCTGTGTGAGCCAGCAGTTCTGTCATCCTCTCACAGAGCTGGTGGCTCTAAATCATGATAATAAAACCAATGTGTGAACGGAAATGTTTTATCTGTGCTATAAAGCACACTATGACATGTCACTCGAAGGTGGATCAGATCCTAAGAAACAAATTTAAAAGGAGAATTTGTTTACTTTTCAGCCACTGTACTACCCGGGACACTCTGCACTAACCCGGCCCCTCATGCCGCCGCCGGGCCAGAGGGCTCCCGTCCACGGCCCGGAGGGGGCTGTCCCTGCAGCTGCCCACTCTGTCCAGGCCGCACAGACGGCAGGAGACAACAGGACACGTGGACATTAGGAGGCCTCTCTCATACAGAACCTCAGCCATCCCTGGCACCGCCGTCCTCTGATGTCTTTCAA
>NW_005294641.1:0-602 GCF_000412655.1 Myotis brandtii
ACTACCTTGTGCTCCCTAGGAAGGTCTGAACAGGATAACCCTGCTTAGGGTCATGCTGAGACCAGAGTGGGTGAGAGGAGAAGTGACCATAACTAGGATAGAATCTGTCTATTTGAACCAAATGAGATTAGATCAACTTTATTACGTTTCCTAAAAGAAATCTTTACAATGTGAACTCATTATTTTCTTAAAAATGGATTTCCAGGACATTTGGTCCACTCATATTCCAAAGAAACTCATTGCCACATTCCAACATCAAATGTCTGATCTTTTGAATGATTTACTGCTTGTGGTTAACTACCCCAATTTTCTCTTTTAATGTAGACGGTCAAAACCGGACAAAGCAGACAAACACAGAATCGTTTCCTTTGCTGAGATGTACAGTAAAAAGTCTGCCCCGATGTGCTGAGTGTGATATGGAGGTGGAGGGGCACCTTATTTCCAGGGTAATGACTGGGCTTGGAGCCACTCGCTAGAGCCCATTGCAATTTGGTGGCATCTGAGGGCTGTTGTCGGCTCTTCTTCGATATCCATAGGGATAACTCTGGCTGCTGAAGGGAACCAAAATTTTGACACCGGAAAACTGCTTTTAGGGATATTGA
>NW_005294642.1:0-602 GCF_000412655.1 Myotis brandtii
TTTCTCAGGGAGGACGGACAGCCCGTGGAGAAGGGGAGTGATATGATCCTGGCGTCCACCTTCTCCAAGTCTGGCAGCTATTTTGCTTTAACCGATGACAGTAAGCGTCTGATTCTTTTCCGTACAAAACCATGGCAATGTCTGAGTGTCAGGTATGAAATGCTAATGTTGAATAATTACCCTGTTGAACACACAACTTACACTTGCTTGCCAGTAACAATAGTGACTGTAACGATTATAATACACAACTAACACGTAGCTCCAGTTGTATGCCCAGGGCCTGTGACGGGTGGGGACATGGTCCTCACTCATATCTGCTGCCAGGAGTCTGGAAGCTGATCCCACTCGATTTGGAAGGGCGGAGTCAGCCCCTGCCCCCTCATTCTGTCTTCCCTGAGGCTGCAGGGTTTAAATGTCCCTTGATAATCAGAGAAAACACGTGCCGGTCATAATGTTTGAATTACTAAGTGACCAAGACTAAGGAATTTCCCTTTGTGTTGGGGACAGCTATGCTTTTTAAATTATTATTTCATCTCATTTCCTAAGAGAAGAATAAAAAGCCAAATTCCAGGTGACATCACAAGCAAGGAATACCCATTCTG
>NW_005294643.1:0-602 GCF_000412655.1 Myotis brandtii
TTAAATTAAATTAAATTAAATTAAATTGATATAGTTAAAATTTGGATCTCAAAACTGAGATTTCCAATCTATTCCAGAAAAGTCATCCTTTTCCCCCCACTGACTATAACTTGTTGATTAACATGAGAGATCTGCTGCACCTGCTTTTAATGATTCTGTAATAGTTGCTTGGACTTCTCCTTAGATTTTTTAGTTTGAGGTTTATTTATCCATCTTGGCAGGTCAGATATGGTTGCCTTTTGCTTCCAAACCAATAGAATAAATCAGTATACTTTTCACTAGTTTTGATTTCCAGCTTAGCTTTATTTCTTTTTCCGAGTTCTAAAATACTATTCCCTTTGTCCAAGTTCTCTCCACATCTTTAGCGATATGGTAGTGTTACATTGTTGAGCTTTCATTTGTTGTTTAAATCTTTGCTGGTTAAAATATAGAGTAGGTTTGATGATGCCATGAGTTGTAGTGAATTTTGCAAATTTAAGATTATTACTTTCTGCATTTTATTTAATCTCAGTAAAAATCCAAATAGAATCTGGCCCATGTGGCTCAGTGTTTGAGTGTTGCCCCATGCACCAAGAGATTGCTGGTTTGATTCCCAGTCAGGG
>NW_005294644.1:0-602 GCF_000412655.1 Myotis brandtii
CATATCAATGCTAAAAGCTATATCACTTCACTGAGAAAGATAGATGAGAAGTAAACAAAGGCTATTATGCTAACAAAAGTATAATGAAGCAAAAACAGTAAAATAAGTCCTAAGCTGTATTTTTAAGAGCAGAATAAAGTAACTGGAAGCTACGTTTTTCTTTAGTTTGAGTCTGATGTATGTTTAAGCAATGTTGTAATGCTAAGGTAAAGATAAAACCTGTAGTAATATTGAAATGTTCTATCTTCATTTGGTTATTTAGGTTATTAGAATGAAAAATACTAGACTACTAAACTGGACTGACATTTAGAATTGCCAGCAACAATTCTGGCTTTGTGCATTATGAGATATATAAACTTGGGAAATACTAAATTCCAGAAAGACTGATTTTTCCCATTTATAAATTTAGAGTAACAACAGGAACAGCACAGGTGGCAATAATATTATCTCATTTATCAAGCTTACATATGAATTGTCTAATTGCCATGGGTGCCTTTTAAGGTATTCTATCAGACATTTTCATACCATATGACATTTAATCAAAATGACTAAGATAGCAATAATTATCTTCACTATACAAAGAAGCTTGTTTTGTAACGCAC
>NW_005294645.1:0-602 GCF_000412655.1 Myotis brandtii
TTTTTTTTTTTAATCAACAGTGAAACAATAGATGATCTTTTGACATTTCTAGGGCTGCTTGGAAGGAGGAAAGATAATCTGTAATAAATTCATATACTTCTGTGTGTTTCTTGGCTCCAGCAGCTATATTTCCATCTCTTTATGCAGGAGTCCTGGGGAGCTGAAATCCTTGATAATGCCAAACAATTCAACACTTTATTCTCTCTTTACTCTGTCTGTACCACAAAAAAATATCGATCGTGCGCTGCCAGCAGTGGGGGGTGAAATCAGATGCCACACTCCTTGCAGCAGCAGGTCAGCTCGGCTTTGGAGGCCTGTCCCTCCTAGGGGTCTTGGGGCAGAGCGCTGGGGACCCTCTGTCTGATCAATCCAAGGGGAAGGAGAGCCCGGCCCTTCCTCGCCCAGGGGATTGGGCCCTGGGGTGCCCAGGATGAACCAAGACATTTTCTCTCCACCCTGTGTCCCCACTGCCCACGGTCACTTCCCAGCCAGTCCCAGCAGTGATGGCAGCATCTGATCCGAATTCCAAACGCATGCCTCCTGAGCCAGGGCTGCCCAGAGCCTGGGTCAGCACAGCAGGCTGCTGTCTTCCAGCCCAGATC
>NW_005294646.1:0-602 GCF_000412655.1 Myotis brandtii
CTCTCTGTCTTTCCCTCTCTCTTCCACTCTCCTTAAATAAAAAATCAATGGAAAAATACCCTCGGGTGAGGAATAGCAACAACAAAAACAAAAAAACAAAAGAAAATATTAGTCATGCCTTAAATTTTGCATTAGTTTAATGAGTTACAAGAGAAAGTGTGTGGTTCATGGAGCCCAGGCCAGGGTAGAGGGTGAGTCACACTGTTCTCGGGGCCCATGTGCCAGGGCCCAGGGAGCAGTGAGGACGGGGCTGCACTCACGTCCTTAGATCGCGGCGGCTCCACCAGCCCCGCAGGCCCCTGGTCAGCCCTGCTCGGCCAGCTTTCCTGTGTGCACCTCGAGCCCCCGAGGGGAGGGACAGGGTCTTCAGCGACTGCATGCCTGGGGCCTGGCGCACACAAAGCACTTGGTAGTCACCACACAAGTACAAACCCATCTCCCAGCAATGAAAACACTTGAAATCTGGGGAGAAGGACGGGGAGAAGTCACGAGGTTTTGTCTCCTTCCAAATGGTGACGCTTCGGGTGCAATGGGCAGCGGGTCAGAGAGCCGAGGACGGTTCCCCTCCACTGGGGGACCAGCCGTCAGGCCTGGCCTGTGAC
>NW_005294647.1:0-602 GCF_000412655.1 Myotis brandtii
TAAAAATCGTTTGTATTTAACATTAATTTATTGAGCAAAAACCATTAGATACTGTGGCATCATTTCCGACCCTAAGAAGTTGGGAATTTGCAGGGCCAGTCCTTGGTGGCCAGAGGCACCTGATTGCCTTTGTGAGTGTTGTTCTTTACGGTTGAAATACCCCTTTCTTCTTCCTTGTCCCTTCTGTGCCGGATGTCATATTGCTCATCTCTCAGGGCTCCTCTGTCAAGTCAATTTTCTTCCTTTCCTCTGTGATTAACTCCTCTTTCTGTAAATCTCTTTGTGGAGTAAGTGGGTAACTTTTGCAAATGGAATGATTTTGAGGGAGGATGTTTCACATGGAGGGAAGAGTTGATGCAAAGGTAAGAGTGGTCAGGGTTCTTACTAATAGGGGCAAGCAGCAGAATCCACTCTGGCAAGTAGTTCAGGGAAAAAGGACTTACTAAAGAGTACCAGGTGTAGATTAAAGAGTTTTTGGGGATTAAAGGTGAAATGGACCCAGACTGAGCTTCCAGGAACTAACTCCCCAGACTGCACTAAAGAACTGAGCTCTCAAGGATGCCATTGTCTTTGCCATAACAGAAGCTGCAGAATCAGGAAGC
>NW_005294648.1:0-602 GCF_000412655.1 Myotis brandtii
AGCTTCTGTCCTTAAGCTTCCACATCTGTAAAATAAATATATGAGCACTTGCAACGGAGCGGTCTCGTGAGAATTCCATGGGAAAACGTAAGTAAACTATCTAGCATATTGCCTGGCGTATCGAAGACAACAAATGTGAGAGAGTGATTATGATGGAAGTCACTTCCCATCGGTGATGCCTGACATTTAACTCCCAGTTAGGCTTGACCTAAGGGGAACCAACACCCGTACTGAAAAGTCAGGAATAAGTAGCAGAATCATGCAAAGCAAGTGCCAGGAAAAGAATCAGAGGTTCTGGTCACTAGCCATGAGTGCCCAGCAATGTTTAATACAACGAATGAGGGCCAAGAAATCTTAGTTTAGTCCTGGTGTGTGGTTGACTAGCCCAGTTTCTTTATACCTTTGGGTGTTTGTTCCCTGCAAGAGAGGAAATAGAGAGTAGCAAAATGGATAGGCATAGATACTTTTAGGGCCAGACTCTATAAATTCTAATCCTGGTTTTAATGTCAATAGTTATGCAACTTGCCCGGCTGTGGTGGCTCAGTGGTTGAGCGTCCAACTATGCACCAAGAGGTCACTGGTTCGATTCCAGGTTAGGGCAC
>NW_005294649.1:0-602 GCF_000412655.1 Myotis brandtii
TAATTTAAGAAGGTCATTGCCTGCATATCCTGCTTCTCTCCTGTGCTCTAACTCCCTCCACCCTCAAGTGACCAGTTTTGATCACTCTTGCTCATCCTGTTAGTGTGTCTTTATATAAAAACAAGCCAGTGTAAATGCCTATTTTTCATACTTGGGCTTGTTATTATCATGAGTGGTCGGGCTCCACATGTTAGATTTGACTTTGGGAAAGGTAAGCCACTCCCCCCCAGGCTCCCTCTTCCCCCCTGTCCTTACCGGGCTGATGAGAACCTGGAGGCTCCTGCTCTGGGAGCTGCTGCTTCCTGGGGAGCCCCTCCTGTGAGCCGAGCTGCCCTGTGGTGTATTGTTGAGTCCATCTGGCCTTCGTTCTGTATTCAGAAGACTCTGGGTTGACAGTTTAGGTAATTCTTCATTCTTTAGGATTAGGAGTATGGGAATGGGACCCTCCTTAAAGTGGTCCTGGGGTCAGTATCTTGGCTGAAACCTTTGTGTCTTTAGTATGAAGGTATGAATGAAGCTGGGGTTATGTAGGGTGGGCCTAAGGGGTGGTATAAGAATGAGTATACCCCATGAACGAAGTGAGCCCATCAGGTGGTCAGAAC
>NW_005294650.1:0-602 GCF_000412655.1 Myotis brandtii
CATACATCATCACACTAAATGCCTATTTACCGCAGATCCTGATGCAGCACGTTCCCATTTCAACTAAAATGGCAAGGAATGCTAAGAGGTAAAAAAACAAACAAAAAACAAAACCCACAAACAAACAAAAAAACCTCTAAAGAGACAAAGCAGTAATCAGAACTAGACTCAGATGTGACATCAGTGCTGGAATTATCAGACAGGGAATTTAAAGTAACTATGATTAATATGTTAAGGGCCCTAATTGAAAAAGCGGGCAACATGCAAGAACAGATGGGTAATGTAAGCAGAGAGATGGAAACTCGAAGAAAAAATGCAGGGAAACGCTAGAAACAAAAAACACTGTAACAGAAATGAAAAGTGCCTTTGACGGGCTGATCAATAGACCAGACACAGCTGAGAGAAGAACCAGTGAGCCTGAGGATATGTCAATGGAAATGTCCCAAACTGAAGTGCGAAGAGAAGAGACTGAAAGAAACAAGAGGGTAGCCCATAACTGTGGACAGTGTCCAGGTGTGACACACATGGGATTGGATTACCAGAAGGAGAAGAAAACGAGACAGAGCAGGAGAAATATTTGAAGTACTAATGGCCAAGAACTT
>NW_005294651.1:0-602 GCF_000412655.1 Myotis brandtii
CCCCCCCCCCCCCCCGCACTTTCCCTTTTCTCTTCCTCCATGTTTTCCTCCCCCTCCTTTTCTCCTATTTCTTCTTCTTTATCATTGAGAAATCATGTGTTTTACTGTAGTATATTCCCGCAGTAATGAAGTATATCTTTTAGGCATTAATATGGTGGGTGGTTTTTGTTTTGTTTTGTTTTTTAATGTATACAATGATTTCAGTTGTCCTAGAGCCTTTTATTTACTTGTTTTCTATTACTTAGGGGTCTGAATCATTTCTTCCAACATAGAGTTGTTTTCCACCTGCTTGCTCTCTCCCTCTCACTACACTTATATAGGGGATGTTTAGAAATCAGAACAAACCAAAACTCACAGTATTTCCAGAACCTTCTCCTCTCAATCTTCTGGAGGGGCTTGAAGGAGATCCTGTCACACACAAAAAAATATGAACAGAAGTTGCATACATGCAAAACAGATTATCCTGTAAAACCTCAGCAGGGGTATTCAGGGAAATTAATAGGGCGGGGTATGATCATTTACAACAATATAAGTGTAAGATGCAAAACCAACACAGACTTTTTTAGGGGGAAGTGACTGTATCAATTATATCAGTCTTAGTA
>NW_005294652.1:0-602 GCF_000412655.1 Myotis brandtii
TTGTTGTTGTTGTTTTGTCAGTGATGAAGGGGAGACTTGAAGAATTTTTGTATCCTGCCCAAGATCGGATAACTCAGAAGTGAGATAGTTTGGATTTGAATCTAGATTATTTGCACACTCTTCTCTCTCCCACACTGTATGCTGGTTTCCTGCTTCCGCCTTTTTTCATGCTAACAGGCACTTTTCTTGTCTTCTATCTCTCCTGGAGGAGCTCACTGCTCTTTGTTGTTGTGGAGAGCAAAGACTTCTGTTGTAGTTTTATTTTAGAAGATTCTTTTTATAGCCTAGCCTTCAATTTTTAAATTCAGTTGTATTTATTTCAGCAATAACTGAAGGTTTGTAATAGCTCATTTCCCCAGGGAAATAGACATGGGCTAACACAAAAAGTAAAATCAAGGGAATAGTAAATTCTCGTCCAGGTTTTCCTCATCTCTTGTCTGGATTAACTTTTTTAGCTGGCTCTTCAGGAGCTCAGATCCTTCTTGTTTTCCACTTTTATCCTTAAGCTAAGCTGTTCAGCCTGGCCAGTGTTGCTCTGTGGTTGAGCGTCGACCCAAGAGGTTCCCGGTTCAATTCCTGGTTAGGGCACATGCCCAGGTTGT
>NW_005294653.1:0-602 GCF_000412655.1 Myotis brandtii
CTCTCCCTTCCTCTATGAAATCAATAAAAAATATATACATATATTTTAAAAAATGGACCAGGACCTCCCAGTGGTATAACAACGACCCTGGGAAAGAAGTGCACATTTGCCAGGGTCACCGTTTGCTGTGGGTCCGTGGGGACCTTGCCGGGGCCTGGCACCGTCATCGGAGCACTGGCAGGTGGGGGCACTAAACCCCCTTCCAGGGTCTCAGGACAGTTAGCGCCTGCTGGCTCCGACACCCCCTGAGGCTGGGGCCAGCCCACACCCCCTGGAGGACACTTTGGAGCATGGAACCAAGAGGATTAAAAGTCAGATTTATGACCAAATAGAAAACAAAGCAAGAGGGTGACGACGGGAATAAAGCCAAAATATGCCAGCGGTGATGATAGAGCTACGGACTCTGGTTTTCCTACAGAAAGATCGAAGACGAGGCCATGCAAATCGCACGCAGTCCAGTTTTGCTTTTGCACACGCTCTCAGCCAAGGGATAAAAGCAAGGAGTCGGGCAGTGAAATACGCCCCAACGCGGCACAATTCACGGTGACGAGGGAGCATTCACGGCAGAAGCATTTAAATAGGACCAGAAGGTACACATTGGA
>NW_005294654.1:0-602 GCF_000412655.1 Myotis brandtii
GGCAGCACTTTATGTCAGCAGTCATGCATAATTTGAGGAAACAGTAGTTGAGTGTGCCCCTTATCTTACACCATACACAAGAAATCAACTAAAAATGGATTAAAAACTTAAATGTAAGATCTTAAATCATAAAACTCTTAGAGGAGAAATAGGAAAAAGGCTCCATGACATTGTCCTTGGCAATAATTTTTGTGGATGGGACACCAAAAGCTTAGGAAAACAAAAACAAAAATAAGTGGGACCACATCAAAGTAAAAAGCTTCTGCACAGGAAAGTAGACGATGAACAAAATGGAAAAACAACCAATGAACTGAGGAAAAATATTTGCAAACCATTAATTAATCTAATAAGGGGTTAATATCAAAATATATAAGGACATCGTGTAATTCAATAGCAAAAAAGCAACCAACCTGATTTAAAAATGGGCGAATGACCTGAATACAAATTTTAACAAAGAAGACAAGCAAATGACCAACAGATATATGAAAAGGTGTTCAACATCACTAATAATCAGAAAACCATAAATCCAAACCAAAATACGATATCTCATGCCTGTAAGGATGGCTATTATTGAGAGAGAGAGAGAGAGAGAGAGAGAGAGA
>NW_005294655.1:0-602 GCF_000412655.1 Myotis brandtii
TAATGCAATAACTTTAAATTTTTTTATTGAATTTCCTGGAGAATACATTCAGGACTTCCTCACCTCCCACCCCCAGGGGAAGGGGGAGACCTGCTTGGGCGTCCGTAGGGAGGACACCCCTCGGCGGGGGAGGTCCCGGCCGACAGGCGCCTGCACGGGCACCTCCACGGGCACCTCCACGGGCACAGGAGATGCCCATCTGTCCTCAGGCGGCAGCGACCAGCCGTGTGGAGAGACGGAGAGCAGGCGGTCAGTCACATCCTCCCGCCCTCCAGGCCCCGCACACCTGCTCCAGGGTCCCTCAGGCTGGGCGCAGAGTGGACGGCCAGGCAGGCTCTGGAGGGGGCGCGAGTGGCTGCAGGGGACCGTTTGTTTGTTCGATTGTCTTCCTTTTGTCCCCAGGATGCTGCTGTCAGAGTTGACCTTTTACCTCTGATCCTTCCTGCAGGATCTGAGGACGAGGGCTGGGGCGCCTGCGGCCTCCCTCCTCCTTCGAAGGGACGGCTGTGAGCCGCTGAGTGGCCCAGGCCGTCCCCATCGGGGCCTCCAGGGTATTTCTAGGCCCAGGAGGGACTCGCCCAAGTGGAGCACTCGCTGGTTCC
>NW_005294656.1:0-602 GCF_000412655.1 Myotis brandtii
AAAGAAAGAAAGAAAAAAGAACGCACAGTCCCGGGCCCAGCGGGCCTCCCTGTGGAAAGCGGCGAGGGGAGCTGGGACAGGGGCTTCCTCGCAGAGGCGGCAGGTGACCGCGCAGGCCACCCCCCGGCCTATGCTCAGAATCCGGTACCGCAGGTCCTGGCGTCCGGGCAACCCTTCGGGTCCTGGTGATACCACGGGCCCTGTCCCACCCCATGCACCGCCAGTGGCCTTCCTTTCAGAGGACAAATGGAGCCACTGCTTCTGGCACCGAGGGGCGCGCCGTCCGGGGGAGGGACGTGCACAGGACAGTGCCCGTTGGCAGGTGAAACTAAGAACAGGCCACAGCGGCAACGCGGAGGCAGCCGGCCCTGCGCTGGACCATGTCTGAGCTGCTGCTGCTCCCACGGTGCCCGAGGGGAGTCTGTCAGCAGAAAGTGACCCAGAAAGGCATTCTGGCCGATCTGGGGTCTGGAGAAGGGGAGGGGCTGCTCCCTGAAAAAGCGGCCGAATCTTCCAGGCTCCCCCACCTGCAGCCTGGCTCTAAGGGGGGTCCTCCACAGAAGGTCCCGTCCCGTCTCCACTCCCAGCCCCACAGGCCACAG
>NW_005294657.1:0-602 GCF_000412655.1 Myotis brandtii
ATAATCATCAAAAGTGATCATAATTGCAATAGCTTACATTTATTATGTTACTGGGTGACAGGCAAAGTTCTAAGTCTTTGATTGTATTAACATTTCAAAGTAACCTTATGAAATAGATACTATTATTACCATCTTTTACTTATGAGGACACTCAGGCATAGAGAGGTTAAGCAATTTTGTCAAGATTTTACCCATAATAAATGTTTGAACCACTATAGGAACCTGGGCAGTCTGGCTGCAGCACTCACTATCATACCACTAAGTTACATTCCCACAGTGTAAAGCAGAAACTTTCATCAGCTGTCAATGTACTTTCCTTGGATGAGTTAATCTGTGCCTCTGTTTTTAACTGTCACTTAGATATCAGTTCTACTATCTCCCATGCTTCATATCTTTATTTTAAACTACAAAGTGTGTAAGTCCATATGGAAACAGTATTACTAGGTCAATCTTAACATATCCCAAAATGTGTTCATCATTTTCTACTCAAAACCCTGCCTTCTCTTGTATCCCTTACTTCATTAAATGGAATCATCATATGCCAATTTGCCCAAGCCAGAGATTTAGGCTTCCTCCTGGATTCCTCCTTCCCATTCCCTATC